>NC_060153.1:8928419-8948611 GCF_021292245.1 Micropterus dolomieu | reverse complement strand
TGCACAGTTTGACATATTTTGCCATCGGTAACAATTGTAGGGCATTGATAAGGACATTTCCAAACTATACCAAGCCCTTGTGATGTCGTGTGATGTCGCGTGTGTGTGTGTGTGTGTGTGTGTGTGTGTGTGTGTGTGTGTGTGTGTGTGTGTAATGCAAGAATCGTGCTTGATAGTTAAACAAACTGACAAAAACACCAACAGAATAAAAATCCCCTAAAAACTCCACAGAAATACTGTAGCCATACTCCAGCTATAGCTATACTCCAGCAAGAGAGTGCTGGTAAAAAAAAAAAAAATGAGTAAGATTAAGAGCTGCAGGTGCTTACTTCAGTCTGGGTGACGTCGCACCTCCAGCAATTCCTCCAAACCCTGAGTACTAATCAACCTTTAACCACTCACTCCGTGCTCAAATGTGCAGAACATTTAACATTATTTAGACAAATAATCAATGTGAACTCCAGAAGACATTATCTAATGTGTTCAGAGGCATTATAAGTCGATACTTCCACATTTATTGTATTCAATTCAAATTTTTTGGAGAAAACTCATGTTTGTGGGTTTAAGGAGAAAAGGAGACGTTTGTATAGAAATTACTGAACAACTCACGTGTACACCAAGTGTCCTCGCCTGTCTGTATGCGTGTGTTCCAGCCAACTGAAACAGGCACCATGGACGAACTAATAACTTCCTGTCCACGCTATGTGTTATATATTTTCTAATGATTTTACTCTGAAGTGAGTTAAAAACATCTTACAAGGAAAATGATTCAATTTGTGATAAATAGTACCTGAGTTGTTTTCCTTGACTTGTTCCACCCTCTTCAGTGCTCCTTTCTTGGCTTCCTCGTGCTGCCGCTGTTCCGCTAAAGACTTGTTGAGCACCTGGCTAAGCACGCAGTCACCTTCTCCAACCAGAAACATACTCTTAAACTTGTTATACAGCATGGTGGCCTTGTCCATGATGTCCTGGCTGGCCTTGAATCTGCGAATCTAGAAGACGGATAGAAACATGCATCACCACTCAACAAAGTGCTTGGAAACACACCCTGGGGATGTTTGTGTGTTCAGTTTCAAACTGTCTTACTTTAAATGGATTTTGGATGAGTGAATCTACCTTTTTGAGCGTGCCAATAAGTTCACTGTGTTTATGCAGGTGCTGAGTTGTGACTTGAAGGGCACCGATCTCATCTAATGCTTCCAGACACTTCTTCACATCCTAGTGGGGTGGGGGCAGGACAGAAAAAAAAGTGGCATTGAAGCAAGAAAATATATGAAAAGGCATTTAGAAGTCAAAAAAGAAAGAAAGAAAGGAAACCAAGTAAATACATAGAGCAATAATGAAGAAATGTAGCTAATGTTAATTATCAAACTTAACCATGGTGTTATATAGGGTTACCAGACCCAGATCTTGGTGAGAGACCAGGCTTTGAGACATTATATGGATCCAATAGCAGCATTTACGTTAGAAACATGGAATATTTTAGTAGAAAAAGACAAACAGGTTTACATAGGAAGCCATATATGTTCCAATGTTGGATGCAAAAATGGGCACAAATACGGCATAACGCCAACGTGTGTGGTTTTAGAAAATTATGAATTGTTGACTTTTTAAGATTTAAATGCAAAGTATAGTCTCAATACTTGCAGTTAAGAGACCACTTTACAAAAGAGATAACGTCGGAACAAGATGAAACTTCCCTGCTTGGGAGGAAGCAGAAGGAAACAATGCTCTGCATAAAAGCAAAATAGGAAGCAGAGTTTAAGATTCAAATAACAGAGGAAGAATGGTATCAAATGTGAGGACACAATGTACTTCCACAAGCTCACTAGTATGGAGGGAATTCTGCTGGAAGAATTTAACTCGCACCCAAAACAAACAGCAGGAAACTTGCTGCACAACACTGTTGGAGACAGGGAGGTGGAGGCTGGCCACTCGCTTATTTTCTGGGATTGTACAAAGATACGGCTATATTGGGGCAAGGTTAGTTGTTAAACATATTTTGGGATATGAAATCCCAAATATCTGCCTTGTGATGTATGTTGGGAACATTGAAGATGTGATGAGAGAAGACATCTAGTAAGTAACAATTAAGTTACCAGAAATCCAAGTCAAGACATTTTTGTTAAGTTTACATACCTCTTGAGAGTTAAAGAGAATACATTTAAAAAGAACTGGGAAAAATAGAGCTAATTAATGCATTTGTACAATATATTTGTATGAATATTGAAAATTTTCCAGACAATTATTAAATTTTTATTTGTTTGTGTATCTTATTATATAGTTTTTGGGGGGTTAATACTGAGGTACAAAACATCAAAATCACAGTACCCAGATATAGCAAAATAAAGCTTGCCTGAGGGAGGCATGTCAAACAGTGTTCAAAAACTGTCCTAATTCAGGACATAACTCGAAAGTCCCTGACTAAAATAATGGACACTTATTTTTGTTTTAGATCACACAAGATGAACATTGATAGTATTTGCTGTATCTATTTGGCTATGGTTGAAAAGAGGGAATTCATTGCCTTCTCTTTTCTTTAAAATGTTAAAACATGTCCATGGGTGTCACAGATAACTGCACCTGGCTCTGTCACAGTAAATTCACGACAATGACCAGCTGTCTGTGTCAAACTAATAGAAATTGTTTTGTCATGTAGAGAACTGAGTCTGTGTTTCACTTATTTTACCCTGGGATACATGAAATATTGCAATAAAGTTCTCTGTGGAGAAAGATGGACTTGTATTAGTTGTGATGTACAGTATTAATGATCTGACACAGACTTACAGGGTTGTCAATTTTCAGTGAAATCTTGATTTCACTGTGCAGTCTCTGGAGTTTCAAGTCAGTTGACATTTCTGTGGAAAAGGAAAGAGATGTGAAAACATTATGATGAAAATGGTTTGGCTTCCGTTACTATCTTTAGAGAGAACTTGAATCAAGTTTGAATGTAAGAATTATATATGTTTCCCCTGCCTGAAGATCAGGCGCGACCCAACAGGGAGGCCACCTTTATGTAGTCAGGGAGGAAAAACCTCTGTGAAGGATCAATTATGAAACAGTTGAACCACAACGAGATTTCACATTAAATAATGACTTTAAATGACATAAGTTTACCACACTTTAAAGTTCAATTCCGTAGGTCTGATGGTCATCTAATCACTTTGCTTTGTTGACTTAGCTGTCTTTGAAAACCGCAAGCTTCTACAGGAGTTCCAAGCTAATGACAAAGGGTTATTATAAAGAAATCTGGAAACTGTGCCCCGTATCTGCACAGTATCATGGTTTTACTTCTTTTTTTGTACTAAACTAACTGTACCATGTTTTTTGCACATTAGAGCAATATCCTGATTCCCACTACTACCTTTATTTTGATTCAGTTAAATCATATAACTTAATTTATCCCTGTAAGGGCAATTGTATTGTATACACACACACAGTAGATAGGAAGAAAGAAATATACTCAGTGTTTCCCCCAGGAATTTTTTTTTTCAGGGGTGGCGGAGTGGGTGTGTTACGGAAAGTGGTGTCGTTTGCCTGTTTAAAATTAAAACAGATTATTAGACTACTTGACAGCCTCCATATGCTGCTCAACACACAGTATAAGGGGGTCTGAAAGAGACTACTCTCACATGGGTAACCTCCTTGTTTACAAAGCTTGACCAGACTTAACTTCATTTTTTTAAGTTACAGAAAATCTGACTTCGCCCAAACAGCCACAAAATCTACATCGTGCTCGCATCTTATATCTGCTGATGTGGTTTCACTTCTGAGAGTTTGTTTGAAGTGATGAGCTCTTGCTAGCGTGCTGACTTCAAAATGACGGGGTGTGTGTGTGTGTGTGTGTGTGTGCGCTAGAAGAAGCCGCAAAGCCCCGCCCTCACAGAAACACAGACAAAGAGGACAGAAGCAGCATCTGTAAACACCAAATCACAACAGCATAGTTCTTCTGTTTGTTTGGCTTAAGTGCTGTGGGCGAAAATTCTTATAATGCAAGGTAAAATCCCGAAGAAAGGGTATTTAAGTGACTTTGAACGTGGCATGGTTGTTGGTGCTAGACGGGCTGTTCTGAGTATTTCAGTAACTGCTGATCTACTGGGATTTTCACGCACCACCATCTCTAGGGTTTACGGAGAGCAGCAGAAGACCACAGCGGGTGACACTCCTGTCAGCTAAGAACAGGAAACTGAGGCTACAATTCACACAGGCTCACCAAAACTGGACAATCGAAGATTGGAAAAACGTTGCCTGGTCTGATGACACTTGATTTCAGCTATGACATTCAGATGGTGTAAACCACATGAAAGCATGGATCCATCCTGCCTTGTCTCAATGGTTCAGGCTGGTGGTGGTGTAATGGTGTGGGGGATAGTTTCTTGGCACACTTTGGGCCCCTTAGTACCAATTGAGCATTGTCTGTAAGCGACAGCCTGCATGCACCATGTCACAAAGCTCAAATCATCTCAAACTGGTTTCTTGAACATGACAATGAGTTCACTGTACTTCAACGGCCTCCACAGTCACCAGACCTCAATCCATTAGAGCACCTTTGGGATGTGGTGGAACTGGAGATTCGCATCATAGATGTGCAGCCGACAAATCTGTAGCAACTGCGTGATGCTTTCATGTCAATATGGACCAAAGAGGAATGTTTCCAACACCTTGTTGAATGTATGCCACGAAGAATTAAGGCAGTTCTGAAGGCAAAAGGGGGTCCAACCCGGTATTAGCAAGGTGTACCTCATAAAGTGGCTGGTGAGTGTATAGATTATAGTTAACTTTTTTATTTCTTATTTAGTTTAATATTCAACCTTGTTCCATTTGTTCTACATTAACTACTTACATATTAAATGCAATAGTGTTTTGTATAATAACAAAAAAGCTTCAACTTTCCCAGTTTTTCTATTCAACTCAGCTGCACTGATGATTGTGACATCAGTCACTCTTAACAATATCTTTCATTTTATTGGCTTCAAATGGTTTTATTTTAAGATAATCTTATTCTCATTCAAGTATTTGAATTACAGTACTCACCCTTTTTCTTGACTCCTGTCCTTTCTTCATTTTTCTTCCCATCATCTTTGTTTGGCCTGCAAGACAGAATAACCACATGTTAGAAATCTATCCATTCCTCTCGTAACGATTTTCTACAATTAAATCTCAGTGTCATAAACAGGGCAACATGAGTAACTGATATTAAATGAAACTTGTTTAGTTAAACTATTTAGTAATCTAGTCATTCCTCGAGTTTAAATACCATTAATTAACATTTTCTGCTTATTCCTTCTCAAATGTTAGCTTTGCTTTGCTCTTCATAGAATTGTAAATTACATACTTTTGGATTGTTGGCTGTTGGTCAGATCAGAATAAATACTATGAGGACATAATTTTGTCTCTTGGAACTTCTAATTGGCATTGTGTGTATACATACTCTCTTAGTTCATCCGCTTTCCGCCGCCGCACATCTTTGTCCACTTCTGAGTTTTGGTGTTTCTTTCTGCCTTTGTTTTTCTGAGATTAAAAAAGAACAAAATTGTGTACATGAAAGCATCATCCTGTTCAACATGATACCTTTGTCTGGTGTGTCACACAGACAAATTCAAACTGTGAAGATATTTGTGTAGACCGGAAACGTGCCTCTTCATTGTCAGAGCCTGATGAACTGTCCTCCTTGTTTGGCTTTTTCCTCTTTGCTTCAGGCTCCTTCCCCTCCGCATCCTTTCCTTTGCCGTCCTCCTTCTTTCTCTTCTCCTCATCTCCACTCTTGGACTTGTCCTCTGGTGCCCTCTTTCTCTTTCTGTCTGACTCAGCAGTGTCCCTAAGTGGGAGAGAAAAGGTCTTTTAAGAGGCTTAGAGGATAAGTTAATGTCTGAACTACAAACTACATTCACCTCACGCTAGAGATTATG
Source organism: Micropterus dolomieu (assembly GCF_021292245.1). Lineage (NCBI taxonomy): Eukaryota > Metazoa > Chordata > Actinopteri > Centrarchiformes > Centrarchidae > Micropterus > Micropterus dolomieu. The sequence goes on along the minus strand of NC_060153.1, from coordinate 8,942,702 downwards.
AGAATGTAACTGTAATGACTAACAGTTTAAATGTAAAGCTGAAAGCGCCCATAAGCACAGCCCACTCCCATTTCAACTAATATTGTTTATAAATGCAAGTTTAGGGCAAACTTAGTTTAGAGCTTTGCTTTGGTCTGATCGGTTGAACTAGGAGCACTTCTATTGGTCTTTGCATCTTGACACGAGCATTTAAGGGTCATTATCCTATTAGTGATTAATTGGGTCATCGGCCGATACCTGCACTCTCGAGGCCAATATATCACCCTAAATGACAGCAAGTCTAATCTAAAACTATTACTGGCTAGTGTTAAAAATATATATTGTTATACTGTAGAGAATAATGCAGCTGAATGACGTCACTTCTGACAAACTGTACCCCATTCTCTCTTAAACACTAGTCACGTTCTGAAATCTACAGCATAACCCAATGTGTTTTTCTATTTGATTCATTAATAGTTTCCATCTGAAACAACAAGTTACTGGCTGAGATAACCATGCGTATTAGATTGTACTCTGCATGGAATTGAATAGAACACAAATTTATTGTTCAGACGAGGCCGGAAAATCATCTCACTCAAGGTCTCACCAGACAAATAAACACATCCTATAACGTCAATCAATGCCGCACTTCTCAACACATCACTACAGTTAACACAACGTACAAACAGTGTACAATATGCTTTCTGTGCGGAAAGTTGCAGGTAAGTCCAGTTTGTTCATTAGGTTTATTACACTAGGTAGAAAGGATCTCTTATAGATCTTTTTGTTTGCCAGAAGTACTCAGACTCAGTATGGGGGTGGAGGGTGTTTAGTGTCACCAATTATGGACACAGCTTTCCTATGTGGAGCTGTACTGTAAAAGCCATCCAGTGACATTTGTTGCTGGCCTATTATCTTCCCTGCTGTTTTGACGATCCCGGACAGCTTGTTTATTGTTTATAAGTTTTAGATGTCCAAACTAGACAGAGATATTTATCACGAGAATACTCTTTAATCAGGCTGACATACACTTTGACTGAGCCCAAACTCCTTCAGTTTCTCCGTCTCTGACTGGCTATTTTACAAATGGAATCAACATTTTCAGTGAAACTCAATTTCTCGTCCATATGTGTACCTAAATACTTAAAACAACTGACAATGTCCACTGATTGACCACGGAGTGAAGGCAACGGGGCGGCTCTGCATAATTTAAAATAAGCTGCCCCTGTTGCTTAATGAAATTATACATGACTTATTTATTTGTTATCTGCATTATGTATCGGCCATCGACTTCCCTGCTTTCTAAATACTTGCATTAGCAATCGAAAAACTCATATTGGTTGACCACAGTTTCTCTATAGTGCATTGCTAATGTGACAAACCTAAAGAATTATAGCATTATGTTTTCCTTGCAGAAACAGATCGTTGTGGGTCCGCAGCCCAGGCAAATGCAGGGTAAAAGGTAGTGGATTTTGCACTGTGTGTTCATTTTCATTTAGTTACATTTCACTTCCTGAGCCTTGCTTCTCCTGCTGCTGGAGCAAAAGTAACTTCTCACTTTTGGGCTTCCTGCCTCTTCGTTTAGGAGCCTCTGCACCTGCTCACATGGACACAGAAACACACCACACACCCAGTTTATGCAAAAGGAGAGCTGAATGCCAAGAATTCCACTTACAGTTAAAATAAAATTTGTATTTATCTTCTTAAGAGCAGAAAGCCATAAACAGCATGACAAGTACCCACATCACAGGGAACACAGCTTACCTGAGGGGCTAATAGGACTAGCACCTGCATTGTCTTTTTCAGTCTCCTGGTCAACATCACTCTATAAAATAAATGTATATAAAACGTTTAATTTATGAAACACATTTGATAGATTATAGGATAACTAAAAGTAAGCCCATTAAGAAATACTACCAACCTTTTTCTTTCTTCCTCTCTTGGATTTAGGAACATCTGTGGATTCTTTCAGTGCCGAGGCCTAAAATGCGACACTTCTTGTTAATTTTATTACAGAATACAATACTAACTTTTTTTGAAGTTCACGCAGGGGCTGCTAAAAATGAAAGTCAGGTAAACATGTCATGTGGACAATTTGATCACTATTTTTTTTTTACCATCCTCTTGTAGTTTGGATCAATAGCACCAGCTAGTGTATAACTGTGATATTACACTCTTTGCTGTAATAAATGTGCCAGTGTTTTATTAACGGCTGTATCCAGATTCCAAACACACTAATTGAATACAGTATACTATATATTAATATTTAAAGTATACAGTTTTTGTCTACATCATCACTGTCCTGTGAAAACCATCTATCTCCAATACATCAACTTTGCACAAGTGAAGAAACAAGAAACAAGTTTTCAGCTGACAATAAAACCCATAAAAAGGAACAAGTAATCCTTCAGTTTGTCAAAAAGAATATACATGGCTTTCATTGGACCAATGTGACATGTGCCAATCAAACTGACTTTGGAATGGCATAGAAATTAAACTACAATACATTTCTTCCTCAACTGTGAGCAGCTCCTCCATTTTCTTTATACACTGCTTCTGGAACAATAGTATAAATTAACAGCAGACTCAAAAATCATTTAATATTCATTAACTTTTTGGGTATACTTATATATTGGGAAATGGGACACAGCTTATGACAGCAGAAGAAATGTTGAAATACAAAAAACTGGGTCACAACTTACCTTCCTCCAAAGCACACAGAAAGCCATGCAAAAATAAAATAACATCAACCAGTTGCAAACAATAGTTTTATGAAGGAATAGGCAGGAAATGGAAAGCAATAACACAAGTTGTCAGGGTGGTCTCAGAGAGGTTAAACAGAGACGAAGAAAACCCACTTTCCAATTGTTTTTGAGATGGTCACACACAGAGTCAATATCCCATACCTAAATCAATTTGAATCCGAGCCAGCTGTGCTTACCTGATAACATTTTAACTTGTAAATTATTTTCAGTGGCAACGCGGGGGCTGTGTCCTCAAAAAAAAAATAAATAAATAAAAGTACTCTCTTTATAGGTAATTTATCACCTCAGAGGCATTAACACAGCAAACCCAGATAAGGCACTCTAATCAAAAAATCAAGCACCAATGCAAGTTTGTGGCCGCCAACAAGAACTCTGAGTCAAACAGAAACAAACCACCAACTGAAAAACCACCAAGTGTCACATGCTTTCCCACGGGGAAGGGATGAGGCGCCCTGCACCAAATTATGGGACCCCTGCATGCAAAGTACGTACATCCTGGTTCTGAGGACCCTGCTCAGAGATCAGAGACCCTTCCTCCTCCTCCTCCTCCTCCTCCTCCTCCTCCTCCTCATTCTCATTCTCCTGCTCAGCCTCACTTCCTGGAACCTGAATGCACCCAAGACACAGCATAGGACGCAGTGTGGTGGGGTAAAGCGAGTCTTGAAAGGGAGAAAAGTTAGCGAGGTATCCTACTGTTCCACACACTACTGCCTTTTAATCTATTAATACAGAATTAAACCATCAATTTGTAGGCTATTGCCTGCACTGATACGTAAATCTGTGTGAGGCAGACACACGTTACAGAAAGATAAGAGAAAAACAGCGACAAACAAGCTGACAACACAGGAACAAACCAGTAGCATGTCAATGCAGTGAAGCGACTGTGTTTATTTACTAATGAATGACAGATTTGAAGAGTAAGAGCTTACATTGGATTTTATTCCCTTGTCATCTGCTTCATCTTCTCCCTCTTGGCTGCTGTCCATATCCTTTTCAGTGAAAGATTCTGGGGGGACCGGCTTTAAACATAGAATAATTCATTGGTTAGATGAAACAAACTGGCAAAAACACAATAACTAGGACACTCTAAACCAGCTATGTACAAACAATAATATCAGAGGAATGGACATGAGCATACATCAGGCGTTCTTTTCCTTGTAAATACATGTGAGAAACCAGTGCTGACAAATTTCCCTGAAAAAATAGCCCAGTCAGGCCAGGCCATCCTAGGACATGACAAACTCAAAGCCAGGGTTACAATAACAAAAAAGTATTATGTTAAAAGTTAAATTAGAAGTTAAATCTGCTCATATAAGTGAATACTTAAGTCTTTTATCACAAAGCTATGACTAAATAATAATTTGAATTGAAAAAAAAAATTCCTTCTAGTTGTAATAAACTGAAATGACATTTGGTTTTGCTGAGCCTGCTGAACGCTGTGCCCTGTCAATGTCAATCATCCTATTCAGAGGAGGAAAGGGGTCGATTTATTGGAATGTCTCTTTCTCTCTTTGATAACTTTCTTCAGGACGTAAAACGTTTACAGACTGACCAAAACAAATTTTATCCAGCAAATTAAGAATAAAGTAGCCGACTGGGCAGAAAAGTATCCGGCAAGAACAGATACAAAAGTCTGCAAAAAATTTTATTCAATGTGCAAGGATATTTCAGGGTAAGCCCTTTCTCAGCATTTTTATGTCAGCCACCAGCTGGTACACGTTTCAGACTTTTTAGTTGTTGAAGGTTTTCTAGTCCAACATGTAGCTGAAGAAGTAAAACTTGGGGTGTCAGGCAAAACAAGATTTTATATGGTAAATTATTTCCTACACTCCTCCCTAAGCTGCAATTACAAATGCATCAATGTTGTGTAATTAGCACAACATGTTTTGGCATAAGATTCGGGAAAGGGGCCAAACCTAACATGGACGAACCAAGAAATCTAATTTACTTGTGTGTTTGAGGTTCAACCAAACTTTGGCTACATGCAACTTTTCAAGCAACAGTTTATTAGCATAGCAAAGTAAATGTTGGCTGCTAGTTTTTTTCTTCAGCAGAACTTTGTCCCCAAGCAATGCTAGTTTTTGTGTAACCCAATTTCTCTCAGGTATCTCCAAACTACTATTAATATAAAAACACTTTGGCGGGCCACTTAATGCAGACTTTAATAGCCAGGATAAAAGTAAACACAAGTGACAATAAAACTGTCAGACTCGGGGATATAGCAGGATCTGAGGTACCGTCAGTCGAAGCCTGAAGCCAACGTCTGGAGGATAAATACTGAAAAATGTCTATGGAGGAGACAGAGAGGAGGAAGATGTACCTTGGGTGCAGTGAGCTCAACTTTGGGGTTGTTCTCAATCTCCCACAATCCTTCATTGAAGCCTTTCCTCTTGTTGGGCTTGGCGTACTTCTCTTTGTTGGGCAGGTACGGAAAGATATCCTTTGGGCCGAGAAAGGCACTGTTTGAAAGAAGATAATCCAGAATGTTTGTCCATTTAACACTTTCTGAAACTGTAGTGTGTGTGTTTACTGTGAAATGGAGCAGCAGCACACAGACAAAAAACACAGGTAACTCTATTCAGCCACTGATAAAACATTTATGTATTTTAAGAAACATTGTCAGTAGAACACAATGAGAGCTCAATAAATAAAACTGAATAAAAGCTCTCCATAAATGCAGCCATTTAAAATCCTTTCTATGTCGTGAACTCACTATACTACAATATAAAAACTCCAATATAATATCAAAATGTACACTTTCACAGTTTATTGGAGACAAAAAATGTTCCATTAACATTAAATGAATTGCTCACCCGCATCAAGGATAAGATACCTTGACATGGTAATCCTATTGGAAGGCTGGTGTGTTGTGTAAACTTTCACACTGACAACTCAAATTAAGCGCGGAATTGACTTTTTCCCACCATTTTTTTTTATTTTATTGGCAATACAATTTCCTACATCAGTTTTACCTGACCACAAAATAAGTGATTTAAGTTTTCCTGCATTACTTTCTATTTCTTCTGACCACTTAGACTTAGGGAAACATTAAATGCTACCTCAACTAAGTAGGCACAATAAAGCCCATCACACTAAAGCAAATAAAGACTGTTAGCAGTCGGGTACTAACGTTTCATGGGTGCCAAAGAAGAAAATGGGGAACTTGATATTTGATGGCTTCACAGCACCGTCTGGGACTTCATCGATCTGGTAGAGAAATTAGGAAAAAACAGGTACTTACTTACGTGTTCACATTCAAAGGCAAACGGAAAAGGTTTCTATTTTCTCTGGCGTGGGATTAGTAAGGTTTGTTTGTGTCTGTGGTTTGTTTCTGTGGGGTGGATGTGAGTCATTTGCTGTCTTTTGGTGGATGGGAGGTTGCACCTGCATTTTAATGTTCAGCACGTTGACTTAAATAGTAATTAACTGTTCTATATAAATACATTTGCAGGACTTTGCCCATATTTAAAAAAGGCCTAGACTTACTCTTGCAGGCCAGTGTGGATAGCCCTTCATCTTGGCAAAGATCAGATCACCAGGTTTCCAATCCGGAGCCATGCTGAACGTATTACCAAGCTGGAAAACGAAGACATGTAAACACACACCTTAACATATTTGCACGTATGGGAAGTCACATAAAACAATGTTATGGTAACTGACATATACTCAGGCATGTAAAACGTGTCCATGCAGTGCCCCTCCCCTGAACACCACCAACATCCTTTGGGCTCCATAGTTCTTTCAAACATTATATTCAACATTCAGTGTGACAAAAATACTCCTGTCTCTCTCTCTCTCACGCACACACAGTGAATGTGCGCAAGCTAATGTCACTGACATTAGCGTCCCTAAAAGCTGAGCTAACAAGCGTGAACAAGATGAAAGCGGAGCAGAACGCCATATCAACAAACGGACGTGCTAGCCAGCTTGTTGTAGCTGCGTTAATGCTACCGAAACTGAAAAACTTCACTTCACTGACCTCTAGTTTGTGCAGACGTCTGTAAGAAAGCAGGATATAATTGATGTTTCAACAAAGTGTTGTAACAGCTCAAAATTTACCAGAAAAAAACACCGATCCTTTCGCTCCACAATCGGATGCACGTTTTCCGCTCCCGCGCAGGACGTCGACAGACTGTACCATTACATGCCAGGGCGGGGGGGAGTCGATTTCAATGACATGTCAATTGTATTTTTTGTTTTAGAGAAGCAGAGCTTAAAGCTTTAAGGCACTTTAGAAAAATACGGAGTGCTTGTGAAGTTATAGTGGGAGTCATAACCACGCCAAATAGGGATTTAATGGGGTCAAGTATTTGTGCAACTAACCATGCTGAGCATCTCGCTGCTGTAAAGATCGTCTACTGCCACTACATTTAGGTTGACGAACACGTCTGAAAAAAGTGGGCGTCGATTTACACGCATGCGCTCTCACCCGATCATTTAAATCTTGGTCGGACTTGGTGCCTTGAAAATAGGATCGGAGTGGGAGCTCTGCAGCTGCTCCTCTGACCTGCCTGGTACTGATGCTGAGGCTGCCACTCTATGCAGGATCCAGCAACATGTAGGATTATTCCAGGACTAATTTAGGTATAGATTTATTTTACTGGTTATCAGTAAGACAAAGAACATGGCTTCCATCCCTGTAAAATAAATAAATAAATCTTCTTTGTTTACTTTTATTACACTTTAATCTCAAATCCTTAACAAACATTCAAAGAATTGTGTAGGTCTATTCTATGTATGAGTGTCCACCAGCGAATTATGGACACATTTAATGACAAAACAGAGCCATCTTTTTTTAAATACCTTGTTGACATCCTGACTGTGGTTGGAGATTCAGTGACCTCTTGTGGAAAGATCAGGCCTTACATGAAGTGTAAGCAAAAGTGATGTATTGCTGTCCAGGATTAGCTATTTGGAACATAAGTATTAGAATAGCAAGATCGCGTTATGCTTTGCCTGGTTTTTATTTCATTTGAAAATCAGGTATGGAATGCCCAAAACCCCTTATCTGGTTTTTGAACTTATTCAACTGTGGTTTTACTACTGCAGTGCATGTTCAAACAAACCACCAATGGAAAGAGGACTTGTTTTCATACTCTGCAAATCATAATGTATCTGTAGTAGCTCTTTACGATCTACTTTATTGTCTGAACTCGGGACCATCTTCACAAACTCATGTTATATGCCTTATTATTGTTATAACCAATTTATTTCTAGTTAGGCCTGCAACTTTAATTTTCAATTCATCTGACAGTTGTTTCCTTGATTTATCGTTTGATCTATTTAATGTCAGACATGACTGAAAAATGGCCATCACAGTTTTCTGGATCCCAAATTGATCTTGTCTTCAAATGTCTTCTATGGTCTGACCAACAGTCTAAAACAAAACAATATTAAATTTGCAGTGATATAAAACACAGAAAAGCGGCACAGTCTCACATTTGAGAAGCTGGAACTGGACAATGTCTGACAGTTTTGCTTGAAAAAAACTTCCAAATCTTTCTCTTAATAATTGTTAGGTTGTTTGTTTGCCTAATGTTTTTTTTGTATTCAGACTGATGTTCATGGAATAATCAAGAGTCTTTCCATAAGTCCGCCAGGCTCTGAAGTGCTTTAAACTCATAAAACACTGCAGATGGTGGAAGCACATGAAGGTGACCTCAACAGTTGTGGCCATACAGATCCACATGCAAGCTTACATAAATCCAAGTGTGTGCGTGTGTGTTAAAGACAATACAAGATGCTGATATAGTTGAAGGACAGGCTCATCAGCCACAGGGTCCCAGAGAGGGGGATAAGGGAGAAGAGGAGGCCAGGATGGGCCAGATGAGAGTGGATGAGACAAAAGGAGACGAGAGAGGTGGAACCCAGGTCCATGCCCAGGAATAACTCACAGGAGCTACCAGGCCCCCTGCCCAGCCTGCGAGGTGAGAGACCTTGGTGTTGGACCCCAGCCAGCTTAGTGGGGTTCCTGCTCAGACACACGGCTGTAACCGAGGCCAGGGATGGAGCTATAGAGAGATGACAGTGTGTGTGTGTGTGTGTGTGTGTGTGTGTGTGTGTGTGTGTGTGGATATAAATGTGAATGTGTATCCTTCACCCTGGCAGACGATGTGTTGGCAGAACATCCCAACCCACTCTGTCTCAGAGGGACACAAAGTCCTGCTATCCTTCCTCGCTCATTTGTTAACTTGCCTCTCTTCTTCGCAGTGTCCTCGCTCACACGCTGAGAGAAGCTACTTTATATATGACCAGTGGCATTCAAAATCACCTCCCTGCTTTAGTGCTGCCCTCTGGCCATCACAGCAATGAGACAACCCAGAAAAGGGAAGCATAGATCTTTGGAACTGCTGCACAGACAATAGCAGCAGCCTGACCAGCACAGAGCCATGCAGGCAGGTGAGCCGCAGGCTCTCAGGTGAGACCTGATGTCAAAGTGAAATGTGCTGGTTCATGAGCAATAAAAATAAGTGGATGTTTTTGAGAGGGGTTAAATATAGATAAATGTTCAGCATATGTCATGAATGCACTATTTTACTAGCTTCAGGAAACTGCATGTTCTCAAGTACACTTCATCTTATATCACCCCCAACCTCTAACATGCACTTCTTGTGCTCTTCTATCTCCTCATATTTCTCTTGTATCAATTACAGTACTTTTCTCTATAGGTATTTACCCCACTGATGCCATGCACACTAATAGCTATTATACATATTGCTGCTCTTGGTCTCTATTTTCACTAGTAACTCTCTTACTGTATTGATGCTTTATTAATGCTTGTCTGCTGTTCCTCAAATGTAAGTCGCTTTGGATAAAGGTGTAAAAAAACCCAAAAAACAACAGGAAATGTAAGTACTATATTTCAGAACCCATTCACGCTACTTTCATGCTATACTACTCCTGCATATCAGAAGGAAATATTGTACTTTTTACTCCATCACATTTATTTGACATCTTTAGTTACACATTATTTTGACAGATTCAGATCTTACATGCAAAACATGATTGGCTTATAAAAAATGCATTGGTATAGATGAAGAAATTGATTTTTTGGCATTTATGGATCTTGTAATGAAGTATTATCAAACGGTGGTATTTCTGTGGTCTGAATACTTTTTCCATCACTGGTTGTGTGGCCAGATCAACAGACAGAGCCAAAGACTCTCAGCTGAGGTTTGAAACAAACTTCCAATAGAGAGTTGGCTAAAACAGTATCCAAAAGCAGAGTGAAGCTATCACATGTCAATTTCAAATATTTATTTTAGACTCAGATTTACATGAACCAAATAAAGTGTGAAGTATCACTTAAAAATTCATATTCTACATGTTCTGTTTTGGGCAAGTTAAATAAGCAAATACATATATTGTATAAAGCAACCTTTTCAAGCTACCTCTACCAATACTAAATACTGATTTGAATAACAATATACAGGTGTGCTGCAAAGAATCAACCTATAAGTCAAGTTAAATTTTATTTATTTATTTTTCTCAAAGGGCTTTACAATCTGTACAGCACCGTATATCCTTAAACCCTCATTTTGAATAAGGAAAAACTCCCCAAAAACGTCTTTACAGGGAATAGAAAAGAAAACGCCTCCTCTAAATAACCTCACCTGCCATTTCTCAGCCTAATTATTAATACTGTTTAAAATTTACAAAGGTTGTTCTGCTTCAAACTTTGTGCAGAATCATTGATTTTGGATTTTCTCACTCTCCTGTGTGGCATCATCTGAAGGGCACCTTCCCTGGACTTGAGTGAGCGATGGTGTCCTTGAGCTTGTGTGTGTTTTTTATGTGTGTGTCATACACATGGATTGGCATCTTTCCCCTTACTGCTGGCAACCCTTCAGCATGTTAGGGGAATGGACGGGGGTGCCACTGGAGAATGATAAAGTAGTCGCAAGACAGGTCAGTACATTCATTAACACCATAGCAATATTTGTTCATAAATACTGCTTAATTTGGCAAGGACTTGGCAAAGTAGAATGTCATGTATATCTGCATAGATGTTGTTCAGAGGCCATCCTCTCACAATGCATGTTGGAGGGTTACCTTTAGCATTATTTTGGTGATTGGAAAAAAACTTGTATCATTCAGGAGTGTGCAAAACAACCTTTAAAATTATACCAGCACAGTTGTATTTAATAGAAATCTACACATTTGTTTCTGTGGACTGGCGCTGAGGGCTCTGATTCATTAAAGAATGGGAGAAGGTACAGTTTATGGGATTTCTAAAGGAGGCGTCCAAGAGCTTCACACAATCACTAAGACAGCTCAGAGAGGCAGGAGCGAGGAGAGAAGGAGGGAGGGAGCAAAGGAGGAAGATAGAAAGAGTCAGGCCCTCGGACAGCAGGTGAGTGTGTGAAGGCAGGGGATGACAGATGCTTCTGTCAGCGTTCCAACAGTCGCCGCTTTGTGGGAGCAGCGCAGATGCCTCCTCCCCCTCTCCCTCCACGCCTTCCTTGCCTCTCATCCCTACTCCCCCTCCACCCCTCCCTTCCCCCTCGACAGGCTGTGATGTGGGGATAACAAGAAAGGAGCAGTCCTCTCAGCAGTAAAGTGACCACACTGGCACAGTACTACATGTGGACGGGGGAGAGGGTGAGGTGATGGAGAGGTCCAGGCCTGGGCCTAAGGCTTGAGGAGGTCTCAGTGGCGGCGGGGGTGGGGGTTATAAATGTGGGGGTCAGCGCGTGAGGACAGGGGAAGGGCTCTCTCTCCGAGTTGTGGGAACCAGCTGAGACATGGGGTCCGTGGCGGTCCTGCCTGTGAGGAAAGCAGATGTTTTCATGCGGGGGTTTGCCAAGTATGTAGAGCAACCTTCAGCTGCTTGGAGGTCAGGTCTTTAATAAGGGGGCTGGGCACGGGACATTTCGGAGGCAAATGCTTCAACTTTGATACAACAACATATTAATTATGACGGTAGACCATAGGGCAGAGGGTTGTAGCGGAACATCCCACCCCACTGGTTTGGAGCCTCCATCAGGCTGACATTAGCCAAGGCTGGCTGGCAGATTTACTGCTGTCCCAGCACTAGCCCTCTTTTTCAAACAAGACCTCATTGATGCAGAGGCAGCATTTTGGACTGGTTTAAGAACAAATGGCTAACTGTTATGTCTGATGTTTTATCCAAAAGTAACAGTTTTATTGCATTAAGCACCCAACCTTAATGTTTAAAGCTCCATTAAAGCTACTCTAATCAATTTTTTCATTCAACAATGAATAAAATGTCCTCTCAGCTCTACAAAGATGTTTAGTGCGTCACTAAACTTTATTGTTTTAGTTAATGTCACCGCTCTCATTAGCAGTAGCAGAAAGCTGTGTTCTGGTAGTTAGAGAGTTAAAGGTAGAGAATCTAATTGGTGAACATAGTGGAGCATTTAGCTGCTAAAAACTAGATGTTTCCCTCAAGGGTTGCTGGAGACCAAAAACAGAGCTTTGAGAAAAGTTAATATTGAATGTCCACTCACCAGGTGGCCAGAAAGACAACTTAATAAATTATAATGTTACTCCGTATCTGCTGGATGTGTAAATGGGCCGCTTTTAGCTAAAATGTGATATTATGTCAATATCGTCAGTTTACTGTTATCTTGTTATGCTGCCCCCAAGTTGCAAAAAAAAGTTATCATCATTATTGCAAATTTACACAATTTTTGTGTCTCAGATCAAATGAAAAATCATCACCAAACTTTACAACTTTTTGTGGTATTTATATACTTTATTGTGGGAACCGATTCCAGCAAACAACCTCACACAAGCCAAGCACCCGATACCTGCCCTGCATGAAATGTCAGAGAGCCAAAATAAATGAGTGTCTGGTGCAGAAAGTCCAAAAGCCGAAGTGCCAGTTATTCTTTTATTCATGTGCTAAACAGTGAGTGAATATTGGGCTGATATTCGACAGGTGGTGAGAAAGATGAGTCCGGTGTTGTTGCTCTGTTACTGATGGATGTAAACTGATATTTACTGCTGTAAAAAAAAACTGCTCTCACATAACCCAATAGCACTTGATATTGCGCTAAATTAGTTTTGGTATTTCTCTGTCAACATTCACTCTTAGCTTTAAAAACACTGTACCAGCACTGTACCAACACCTTCTTCAGTTCTACTGTTTTCTAAGTATGTTGATAAAGGACATTTTGAAAAGCTGTTAGGCTGCATGAAATAGGACAATTAGTTTCATCATGGAGCCACAATGATTGCAAAAAAAGTGATCCTAAGACTTTATCACTTCCAAGCCCAATGAATTAAGAAGGGAGTTTCACCTCATCTCAACCTTTGCATTGATTTTTGAGAGAGTGGGAGATCTGGGGATTACTTTGGAGAGCAGCAATGAAGACCTAGCTTATTGGGTCTTTTTTGTATTTGGCAAATGGGCTTGACAAAGATGGAGGAGACAAAATCTAGGGCTTACAGCTGCGGCACCCAATCGGGGGAACTTGAAAGCAGCGCTGGGATGGGAAGCTGGGAGAGAGGGTTCCTCATTTAGGAGTGGTGAATTTGGACAGGGGGCATGGGGAAATGCTTAAAGTAAACCACAGAGGCCCCAACAATCGTCAGGAATTGAGACGTTTTAAACCTTTAACGGGGGACTGTGATCAAAGCGGCAGCGGATCCTCACTTGAGTGTGAAAGCAGAACCGGAGGGAACAGAGGGGATTGTGGGGGATCACGGCAGGTTGAAAACGTAAAATCAGCACATTAGCTTTATAAGGGCGTCAGAATATGGGATGATCGGGGGATCATTGGACCCACGGGAAAGCAAAGAGAATCCAGTATGTACCAAGCTGAGCGGAGAAAAAAATGAGGCCACTGCTGACAGAAAGGCCTCCCTTATCAAAGATGCAGTTAGAGTGGGAATGATGTTGCTCAACTCCCAAAAAACTAACTTCATACACAGGTTTGTCTTGAAGCATATGATGACATTTGCAAATAAAGCTAATGCCACCATGTACTTTACTGCTGAGTCAAATTATAAATGAGCAGCTTTCATCATATCAAACTTTTCTCTCTAAAGTTCATTTGCAAAGTCATTTACAACTCTGATCATCATTTCATTTTCTCAGAGAGTGAGAGAGACAGAGAGGCCTAGATAACAGTTCATCCTTAAACCTATGTGCCATATTCCATGATCTGACGCCTACCGGGTCAAGGGTATGGACCTCACGTCTCCTTCCCTTTTTAAATCCACCTCAAACAGAGCACAAATTAGTCAGGTTCTTCCCCCCTCTTGCTGCAGCCTCTCCCAGTCGTAGGCCTAATTCAGAGGAGCACTAGCCTTGGGTAGCAGGGGTTCTCGCTATGTTGAATTATAAATCAAAGAGTACTTACATGAAACTACTTGCTAATTACATGTTCACTTTGCTCCCTTTTCTCTTTACCATGTCACTTTATACTGGCTATGATCACTGGGAGGCAGTGGAAGGTACAAAAACCTGTATCTGGCTTTGCAATAATCAAGTAACTGGGCAAAGATGACAGCAATTATTTTCCTGTGATTACCATGTGCTGCATTGATGATAATGCCCACCACTTTCTCA
>NC_060153.1:8884133-8928319 GCF_021292245.1 Micropterus dolomieu | reverse complement strand
GGGGGTTATAAATGTGGGGGTCAGCGCGTGAGGACAGGGGAAGGGCTCTCTCTCCGAGTTGTGGGAACCAGCTGAGACATGGGGTCCGTGGCGGTCCTGCCTGTGAGGAAAGCAGATGTTTTCATGCGGGGGTTTGCCAAGTATGTAGAGCAACCTTCAGCTGCTTGGAGGTCAGGTCTTTAATAAGGGGGCTGGGCACGGGACATTTCGGAGGCAAATGCTTCAACTTTGATACAACAACATATTAATTATGACGGTAGACCATAGGGCAGAGGGTTGTAGCGGAACATCCCACCCCACTGGTTTGGAGCCTCCATCAGGCTGACATTAGCCAAGGCTGGCTGGCAGATTTACTGCTGTCCCAGCACTAGCCCTCTTTTTCAAACAAGACCTCATTGATGCAGAGGCAGCATTTTGGACTGGTTTAAGAACAAATGGCTAACTGTTATGTCTGATGTTTTATCCAAAAGTAACAGTTTTATTGCATTAAGCACCCAACCTTAATGTTTAAAGCTCCATTAAAGCTACTCTAATCAATTTTTTCATTCAACAATGAATAAAATGTCCTCTCAGCTCTACAAAGATGTTTAGTGCGTCACTAAACTTTATTGTTTTAGTTAATGTCACCGCTCTCATTAGCAGTAGCAGAAAGCTGTGTTCTGGTAGTTAGAGAGTTAAAGGTAGAGAATCTAATTGGTGAACATAGTGGAGCATTTAGCTGCTAAAAACTAGATGTTTCCCTCAAGGGTTGCTGGAGACCAAAAACAGAGCTTTGAGAAAAGTTAATATTGAATGTCCACTCACCAGGTGGCCAGAAAGACAACTTAATAAATTATAATGTTACTCCGTATCTGCTGGATGTGTAAATGGGCCGCTTTTAGCTAAAATGTGATATTATGTCAATATCGTCAGTTTACTGTTATCTTGTTATGCTGCCCCCAAGTTGCAAAAAAAAGTTATCATCATTATTGCAAATTTACACAATTTTTGTGTCTCAGATCAAATGAAAAATCATCACCAAACTTTACAACTTTTTGTGGTATTTATATACTTTATTGTGGGAACCGATTCCAGCAAACAACCTCACACAAGCCAAGCACCCGATACCTGCCCTGCATGAAATGTCAGAGAGCCAAAATAAATGAGTGTCTGGTGCAGAAAGTCCAAAAGCCGAAGTGCCAGTTATTCTTTTATTCATGTGCTAAACAGTGAGTGAATATTGGGCTGATATTCGACAGGTGGTGAGAAAGATGAGTCCGGTGTTGTTGCTCTGTTACTGATGGATGTAAACTGATATTTACTGCTGTAAAAAAAAACTGCTCTCACATAACCCAATAGCACTTGATATTGCGCTAAATTAGTTTTGGTATTTCTCTGTCAACATTCACTCTTAGCTTTAAAAACACTGTACCAGCACTGTACCAACACCTTCTTCAGTTCTACTGTTTTCTAAGTATGTTGATAAAGGACATTTTGAAAAGCTGTTAGGCTGCATGAAATAGGACAATTAGTTTCATCATGGAGCCACAATGATTGCAAAAAAAGTGATCCTAAGACTTTATCACTTCCAAGCCCAATGAATTAAGAAGGGAGTTTCACCTCATCTCAACCTTTGCATTGATTTTTGAGAGAGTGGGAGATCTGGGGATTACTTTGGAGAGCAGCAATGAAGACCTAGCTTATTGGGTCTTTTTTGTATTTGGCAAATGGGCTTGACAAAGATGGAGGAGACAAAATCTAGGGCTTACAGCTGCGGCACCCAATCGGGGGAACTTGAAAGCAGCGCTGGGATGGGAAGCTGGGAGAGAGGGTTCCTCATTTAGGAGTGGTGAATTTGGACAGGGGGCATGGGGAAATGCTTAAAGTAAACCACAGAGGCCCCAACAATCGTCAGGAATTGAGACGTTTTAAACCTTTAACGGGGGACTGTGATCAAAGCGGCAGCGGATCCTCACTTGAGTGTGAAAGCAGAACCGGAGGGAACAGAGGGGATTGTGGGGGATCACGGCAGGTTGAAAACGTAAAATCAGCACATTAGCTTTATAAGGGCGTCAGAATATGGGATGATCGGGGGATCATTGGACCCACGGGAAAGCAAAGAGAATCCAGTATGTACCAAGCTGAGCGGAGAAAAAAATGAGGCCACTGCTGACAGAAAGGCCTCCCTTATCAAAGATGCAGTTAGAGTGGGAATGATGTTGCTCAACTCCCAAAAAACTAACTTCATACACAGGTTTGTCTTGAAGCATATGATGACATTTGCAAATAAAGCTAATGCCACCATGTACTTTACTGCTGAGTCAAATTATAAATGAGCAGCTTTCATCATATCAAACTTTTCTCTCTAAAGTTCATTTGCAAAGTCATTTACAACTCTGATCATCATTTCATTTTCTCAGAGAGTGAGAGAGACAGAGAGGCCTAGATAACAGTTCATCCTTAAACCTATGTGCCATATTCCATGATCTGACGCCTACCGGGTCAAGGGTATGGACCTCACGTCTCCTTCCCTTTTTAAATCCACCTCAAACAGAGCACAAATTAGTCAGGTTCTTCCCCCCTCTTGCTGCAGCCTCTCCCAGTCGTAGGCCTAATTCAGAGGAGCACTAGCCTTGGGTAGCAGGGGTTCTCGCTATGTTGAATTATAAATCAAAGAGTACTTACATGAAACTACTTGCTAATTACATGTTCACTTTGCTCCCTTTTCTCTTTACCATGTCACTTTATACTGGCTATGATCACTGGGAGGCAGTGGAAGGTACAAAAACCTGAGAGTGGCTTTGCAATAATCAAGTAACTGGGCAAAGATGACAGCAATTATTTTCCTGTGATTACCATGTGCTGCATTGATGATAATGCCCACCACTTTCTCACACTTTGGGCCCTGTCCTTGATGTGTGCTCCCCAGCTAATACTCCCAGAGGCCCAACTGCATGGCTACATAAGCAGCTCTTGTGTCTCTTCCTTTTTGTACCTTCAGCTAAAGATATTTTTATCTGCAAAATCCCTCCTCTCCTGCACTGTATTTGTGACTTCCTCATCCCTTTCATGTCCTCTGAGTGTCATTCTCCACCCACCCCACCACCCCCATCTGCGAGGCAAACCAATTTATCACCAGCCAAAGGAGGGCCTTCACTTTGTCTGTGTTCAAGGCTTTCCCTCCATAAGCTGCTCTCCTAATGAAAGGGGGGGGCTGCGTCCTGGCCAGTCCGTGGAGACTTAAAGGGGCAAGAAGTCCAGTTCCAAGCCCAACTTGGGGAAGTAATTACCCCTCTGGTGGACCACTGAGAGAAGCCCCTCCAGCCGGCCAGAGCAACTCACATACTGTGGACTTTTCACTTATGGGCCCGTGGCCTGGCCCCCATCGTTAGGGAGGCCCCTGAAGCTGGATGTCATATAACCCGAATGGGGGTGATGCGGAGGGGTCGACTCAGCACGCGTTGGCCTGGGTAGCTGGTATTGGCGAAAGGATCAGAGGACCGGTGCCAAACTCAGCAGAGGAGAGGAGAAAATGGGGAAATGGAAGAGGAGGGGCTCTGACAGGAAGAGGAATGGACTGTCAGGGAGAGATAAATAACGAGGGGAAAGCGGGCAGCAGGTGACCCGCGGCAGGGCTGCCACGTAGGGACAGTGACCGGCTGACCTCCGGGCTGGCTCTCACGGGGGCCACCCGCTGGTCACCTACTTCTACACTGTCACATCACACGTGAAGCTGGAGGTGGCTACCCAACATGAAGGACCACAGAGAGACAGAGATCATGATCACCAGCAGACAGCCTTTAAAAAAGAAACCCAATGTTGATGAGCTCTAGCCAGAGGAGGAGCTTTAGGTCAAGGAATTGGAGCACAGACGCACTCTACTCCGGACATTTTTTATTAAATGTGTGGCTCATAATTCACAAACCACTTTGACAGGCTAGTGAGCACCTTATTCACTTCTTGCCAGTGGTGGAATGTAATTACATTTACTCAAGTACTGTACTTAAGTGCAAATGAGTGTTTCTATTTTATGCCACTTTACTTTAACTCAGCTTTTGTTACTTGTTACTTTATAGAAATTTACATATAAAATGTATGATGAGCTTTTGATGTATTATTATAGATTAAACTACACAGCAGTGTATATAATTAGCTTCACCTCAACCAACTACAGTAGTAAAGTGCTGTGTACACATTAATCCATACATCAAATACACTTACTACACCTAAAAATACTTTACTTGTAATGAAGTATTTTTTTATTCCAGTATTGCTACTTTTAGTAAAGGATCTGAATACCTCTTACACAACTGCTTCCTGCAAATGTATTATTTTATGAATGATGATGCTGAAGGGAACATTATTACATATTTTGCTATTTGGATAACAGAATCAGCTATTTTTCAAACAAACTACCATGAATTTAAGTGCTAACTTATCTTGAAAAAAACTCCCTCTGGCTGTTTTTTACTCCATCCTCTACTTTTTTCGTCATGAATCAGTGTCTGAGCTTCTAATGTAATTTACTTCAGTGAGATGCCTGGGATGCCCATCATTCTTTCTATCCGTTCCTGGTAGTATTGATCCTCCTCTCTGACCAATTTGAGATCTGCCTCCGCAGGAGCTGTTGCATCCATATCTGCACCACTGGACCAAACCCAGCGTCCGTCCAGCCACAACAGCACCTCTTCACTTATGGTATCAAATGAATTTTATTGTGGACCTTGTGACTATACTCAATTGATGAATAAAATAAACATCCAATTATGTTTAATTCTCTGATTAACATGTTACATTCTCAATTGTCCATGATGCTTTGCTTTACCTGAAATGCTTCATAACTTTTTTAAGCCAATAAACCTTTTAAAGAAGTCCAGTTTTCGGTATTTTTGCATTGCAACAACAATTCTCAAATAAATACCAATACAACAAATAAGTCAACCTGCTGAAAAGTATTGTCTGTGTAGTTAAAGTCTGTTATATCTTGCTCCTCTGTGCAATAGACCTCCATTGGTGTCCAAAAACTATTAATAACACATTAACATGCCAAACTGTTGCACTGGTTTATTTTGAGGTATCCCGCATAGCACTAAAGATGTATTAAACCACATCTGAAAATAGTCTCCAATACAGGCACTACTTACTCCTAATATTTACGCCCAGCTGTTTAGGTATTTGCAGAGTCTTATTGATTAATTAAAATACATATGAATTTTTAAAGATTTGAATGAATTGGGACCCTAAATTGTACTTAGGTGTGAGTGTGACTGGTTGTTTGTCTATGTGTGGCCTTGCGATGGGTTGGCAACCTGTCCAGGGTGTACCCCGCCTTTTGCCCGATGTCAGCTGGGATTGGCTCCAGTCCCCCGCAACCCTGTACGCAGGACAAGTGGTTGAGGATGGATGGATGGATGGGTGGATGGATGAATGAATTGGCTTGGGACAGAGAGACTGGCTGGGGAAGTCGGAAAGTATTGCGACTGACTAATTCATAGTTCATTTTTATCCTAAGATTTGTTGACAATAACAAAAGTACCCAAGGCATTCCTAGGCCAGATGATGTATGTAATTCCTTCAGTGAGTTCTGGGTCTACCCTGGGATCTCCTTCCAGTTGGGCATGCCTGGAAGACCTTCAAACGAAGGAGCCCAGGAGGCATCCTTATGAGATGCCCAAACCACCTCAAGTGGCTCCTTTTGATGCAAAGGAGCAGCGTCTGTAGTTCAAGCTCCTTCTGGATGCTAATGCTGCGATGATGTGTTGAGAGGAAATCCGCTTGACACTGTTCTTGATCATAAAAGTTTATTAAATCAATGAGTTCAGCATCAATTACAAGCTCTGCAGCAGCTTGGAGAGTGACCCAGCCCGATGGCCACTCTGTCTCTCTGTACTTCAAACATGGCTTATATAGGATATGTTTAGGTATCTGTTAGGTACCATAGAGGGGTTTGAGTCTGCAAAATAAAAGGTCAAACCCATAGAAGGGTACAGTACTATTCTGAGGTAACAAAACAAGGGGTTAGAGGTCAAATTCTATAGAAGGGTTCAGTCCCAACATAACCACCAATCACTGCTCTCCCCGTAGAAGGTCACTGACCCTCTGTCCTGCTGCTACAGTGCTATTTTGAACTGTTATGAGTCAAATGCACAAATATTGGATACTACAACCCCCTCCCCGCCTCCCTTTACATCACCCTGGAATAAACTTTCCCAGGGAGGCAGAGCAGTGTGATACCCCGATAATTGGAGCACACCCTCCAGTTCCCATTTTTGAAAATGGGAGCCACCATCCTCCACTCCACCACTCCACTGGTACTGTCCCTGACCTCCACACAACACCGAAGATGCTTGTCAGCCAAGACAGCCCAACCAATGTCCACACCCGGCGCCTTGCCACCAAGGAGCTTCTTAACAACCTCAGCAACCTCTGTTAGGATTCCCATGAATCTTCAGACTCTGCCTCCTCCACAAAGGATGTATTGGTCGGATTCAGGAGTTCCTCAAAGTGCTCTTTCCACCACTCAACAATATCCCCAGTGTGGGTAAGCAGTTTTACCCACCAACTGAGCATTGCCTGAGCCATTCCCTTCCTGAGTCGTTGAACGGTTTGCCAGAACTTCCTTGAGCCCATCCGAAAGTTTTCTCCACAGCCTCCCCGAACTCCTCCCACACCTGGCATTTTGCTTCAGCAACCTCAGAACCCACTGTCCTTCTGGTGTCCTGGTATCTGCTGGTTCAGGAGACTCCTGAGCCAGCCAGGCCTGAAAGACCTCCTTCTTCAGCTTGACGGCTACTTCACTGGTGGACACAAGCAGGTTTTTAGGTTACTGCCACTACAGGCACCAATGACTTTCTAACCATAGCTCGTGCCAGCCACCTCTATGAAGGCTGTCAACATGTCAATCATTGATCTTTGGCATGTGGTGTTCTGGTGTACCAAGTACGCTTATGAACAATCTTATGCCCAAACATTGTATTCGTTATGGTCAATCCATGACTGGCAGAGAAGTCCAATAACATAACACCCCTCTGGTCCAGATCAGGCAGGCAGTTCCTCCCAATCACCCCCCTCCAGGTACTCTATCATTGCGGTATCATGAGCGTTGAAGTCTCCCAGCAGAGCTATAGAGTCCCCATCCACAATCCTTTCCAGGACGCCACCCAGAGACTCCAAAATGGCAGGGTACTCTGAGCTGCTAATTGCTGATCTTAAATTGTCCTTAGGTGTGAGTGGTTGTTTATCTATGTGTGGCCCTGCGATGGACTGCCGACCTGTCCAGGGTGTACCCTGCCTTTCGCGTAGTGGGTCCTGACAAGCAAGGTAGTGTGATCCAAATTCACAATCTAGACTGGAGCAAGATGTTTCAGAGTGGTAAGTTATTCTTTTGTAACAAATGTATCTTTCATACATAACATTTCACCTGTGCACTGTCTCTACATAACAGTAACAACTTTATGACTATTGACTGCCTGGAGGATAGCTAACATTTGGTATGGTTGGTCATGTCACGGTGTGTGTTCACCAGTGTTTGTGAGGGTGTGCCACACTAGGCGAGCATGATGACGCATGTTACATTACACAGTTATGGAAGTAAAGGCTGGACTACAATGGAGCTGTTTTCAGGCAGTTTAGGAGCAGTGTTTACTGTGAAAGATGGTAACTCCCTTTGGGATGGACTTTGGGCTTTTCAAACCTATTACATGCACAAAATAGAAGGGAAAAAACCAAGAAGCATAACATGACCTCTTTAAATCCTTAATTTTTATCCGTGTTACTTTTCTTTGGCATCATTTTTTAAAACCTTTCTTAACATTACAGCACATTGAATTAGAATGTTACTGCAAGATAGGATGTCACCTGAAAATTCTGATTACCTCCTACCTTTAAAAAAAGTCCTCGTTAATTTCCTGACATTTATTTACTGTACAACACTGTCAGCAAAGAAGCAATTTAATGGAAAAGACTGATTAATTAAATTTGATCGGTCACATTGAGTAATCTTATTTCCTGTTGGATCAATGCAAGAGGATCCTGGAGAATTGTAGCATTACTTTGGCTCACATTCACAGTTGTGATTATACTGTAGTTTGTGGTCTGAAGGGGGCCTCTGGGAAACAGTGGCTCACTACTGTAAGACAAGAGGGCCCAGTTGAGAAGTTTATGATTGTTTGTGTGTATGAAAGAAAGAGTGTGTATGTGAACGGGCCTCTGCATTCCTCCAAACACATCTTTGCCAAAAGGCAGTCAAATGAACCCTATCCCATAATAGACAGGGTTCTGCCCTGAGGAGAGGTGACAGTAGGCCAGGCTGGAGTCGTCATGGCGATGGCCCATGTGGAAAGTCGATACTTGGTGAGAAGGGGAATTGAGGGGAGGGAGCAGAGCAAGGGTTGAAGGAAGAGCAGATCAATTTTGCTGTTTGATCTCGCACAGGCTCTGAATAAATGTATATTTTAAGATCTTTTTTTCTCTCTCTCTGCGCAAACATTGACATTCTTCATGTTGATTCTTGACTTTTGTGGATAGAGACTTGATTTTATCCAACATCTTGGACTTGTTATTCCTGCAGTGGTTTTCCTGTACTTCTGCTGCAATGCTAAGGTGGCTGTGAATGGGCAGGGCACCGAAGGTTGTGGCTATACCACGCAGGCATGCTCCTCTTGGCCCGCTGCTGCACGAACACAGACGGCAGCTATTCTGGCCATCATCCACCACACACACACACACACACACACACACACACACACACACACACACACACACACATATGCGTTTGCACAAACACAGCTCTTCATGGTGTCCACACCCAGCCAAAGTCATCTGGACCCACACTAGACTGCTATCAAATAGCAGTTTTCTCTCCATCAGTGACTCCTTCACTCCTGACCACAGCGCCACAGATACTTGAAGGCACATTGTTTTTGGTCTGAACACTAACTTTACCTACTCCTTGCTTACACTTGTAGCTTCTCTCATGAAGGAGAGAAGACAAACCTTATTTCTTTATTCACTGATGCAAGAGTGATGCAAAATGCTCCAATGCTTGGACAGTGCCAAATACGATGCACAAATGGTAAACAGTGTTGCATTGGGTTGCGTTCGGCTCCAAGGGTGCTATCAGACAAACTGTATGAATGTTGATGTTACTGTAAAACACAAAAGGCACCTGAGCGAGACAGTATGAATTATCTGAGGAAGTAGGTTTTTTGTTTTATTAGCTGTCACAAATTAAAACTGCGTATCAATAATAACAGTGATCAACGGTTTCACTTGAAAGGGTCACAACAAGCAGAGATTTATTAACTGGCTATAATTTTCCTGTCTGTGCATTAAAGGGTTAGTTTTAGTTCATGAAGACATTCATGGTCTCTGGGTTTAAAATACACCCTTCACAAAGTACAATGGGTCTGGGAGGATTTGGCCCATTTACAACCCTCTCCTACTCCTTCTACTACTATATGGCTATCCATGCTACATCCCTCCATCCCTGCAGTTTTTCTTGTCCTTGATCTGGTTTAAATAACAGGCACTGCTGCCATAATTATAATTTTATCTCATTTAACATTGCTGGATTAAAGCATTTCAAGGCTGGACACATTGGAAATAAAGAGGGATTTGAGCAAGCGTTAATGAATTATGCCGATTGGACATTTGTCTAAATTATTAATTGTCTGTATGATATTAAAGCTATGTGGTGATTAGCAATTTAAATGTCTTGAGGGGGAGTTTTATTATGTTCTATATAGGGTATGTAAAAAGAAAAATAAAACTACTACTTGTCATGCCATGCCTCTATAATGTGTGTTCAAAAGGCATATTTATTCCCTCATTGCTTCAGATGCATAAATTATGTAGTTGAATGGGTGTGAAACAGTTTTATTTTCTGAAATGCATCACTAGTGCTGCAACACTGCAACACAGGATCAAATGAAATTACATAAGTTAAAGGAACGTGAGATTGCCAACAGTGGTGACCATGGCTCCTCTGTTTGGATTGTACAGTTTTTAATTTTTTTTCTTCATGAAAACAGAGAAAACTCCATCTACTGATGTTCTGAAGTTCTCTCATCAACTTAATCTCAGTTATTGTTTTCTGATGCTGTTAAATGTCTATTTTAATCACTATGTTTGCACACAGAAGTAGTGCGGGAGAAGAAATTACCACAATGTAAAAATACTCACATACTCATGCAAATACACATAACAAGTGAACGTACTGAATTCAAAATCTTACTTAAGTAAACGTACATTAGTATCATGAGCTATATCAACTTAAAGTATTGTATTAGTGTTACAGGAAATCAGATTTATAACCTCATCACACATTGTGTGATTTATTTTTTGTAAGGTAACTGGCTTTTAAATAACTGTAGTGAAGTAAAAAGTACAATATCCCCCTCTAAAATGTAGTGAGAGGTAGAGGTATAAACTAGCATGAAAAGGAAAAACACATGTGAAGTACAAGTATATTGTAGTGTTGTATCTCCAAATCAAACCCCTTAAAATTGTGTAATTAACTCAAATTTATGTGGTCACAAAAATTAGGGATTGGTCCTTTAATCTGTATTTCACTTTGTCAGTAATAATACCTCCAGAGAGTGTGTATAAGTATGTGTGTTTTAGTCCACCAAGACTTAAATCTCTTGAGCAATTGAATTTTAAAGCAAGGTAATAAAACTGCATGATCCGCACATGGAGGAATATTTGACATACGGAGAGAAAGAAAGTGGCGTGCTTATAGGATTCTACTCTGTCAATATGGATCTTAATACCACTCAGCCTTTCCATTTTATGTGGCCTCAATATGCGCGCGTGTGTGTGTGTGTGTGAGTGTGTGCATGCAAGACCCCCACCCCCCCTTTCTTGGAAGTACTCTATATGAGTGTAGTATGTTTTGTATTCCACAGTTCACAGCTTAGTGTGTGTGTATGTTTGTGTACTTGTGTGTGTGTAGGATCCTCATAGGAGCTGAAGTGGAGGATAGTGTGCGACCTGCACCGGCCCTCGGCAGCATGACTGTGAGCTAATAACACCGCAGCGGGGCCTGCAGGACTGCCTGTGTGTCAGCCCCTGTGCACCGTGGTGCCAGCATGTTGCAGCTCTACCCTGCCTGACCCACTGACCTAGGCCTGAGCTAATGAGCAGGTAGGATGGCTGAGCTGGGACCTTGCAGCAGATGAGCTTTGCTCCGGGTTCTAGATGATGACATTCGTCCTCATCACTGAAAGAGAATATGAAGGAGGCGGCTCAGGGTGAACATTTTAGTGTCAGAATCATAGGAAGCTGTGGGTAAACATGCAAAATCACAAGAGCTTGCACACTTAAGCACGCAGACATACTGAGGACAGCTCCATTAATAATTCACTAACATTAATTATGACATGGCCTATATCTCAGTTTGGTGCCATTGCTGAGGGCATGTTAATGTGACTACGTCTGTGAGGACCACCCCTTCCTTTTCTTTCTCTCTCCATCCTCCCATCCTCCCTTCATAGGTCCAGCCACTGCTACCAGCCAGCCACAGCCACAGGGACCTAATTAACACAACATAAATGATGGGATGCTGATAAAGCAGTCACTGTTGCCATCGCAGGGCAGCACGCCGCTGCGCTGGCTTTCACTGTCCACACAGCAGACTGGCGGCCGACTGTGTTTACTTGGTAGAGTGAGTCTGTTTTGTTTGCTTGCAGAGATGTGGGAAAGAGTGTGTCTGTGTGTGTGTGTGTGTGTGTGTGTGTGTGTGTGTGTGTATGCGTTCATCTATATCTGGCCAACGCCACCTCAGTGAGGGTGTGATTAACTCTAGCCTGGCAGTTCAACGAGGCTGTGCTAATTACTGCTCCACACATTTTAATAATTTCACTGCACGCCATCCTTCCACTCTCAATTTTTCATTGTTTCAAGTTTTAGGTTTAATACTAGGTTTAAGGCATTTACTTTAACTACAAAGGAAAGCAGTAGTCATTTTTGAATAAATAAGCAAATACATTTTTTCTGGTGATTTAAACCATTTGCATGTTTTTTTAAAGGAATAGTTTGACATTTTAGGAAATAAGCCTATTTGCTTTTTTGCAGATAGATTGACCTCACACTCGTGTCTGTCCGTTAATACAGTGTGACTTTTTCTTGGTGGGGTACAGTGATTTTGTGGAGTCTCTGCTGGTTGCCTGGCAACCTCCCGATGTCCACAAGATATTAATGTTTTAAGATGGACTTGAAAAAATATGAACCTATCCTTTAAAAGCTCCTATAACCTGCTGAAACACTTTGCCCTTTATGCTTTTCAGAAATGTACACAAAATAATACATTTCCACACACATTTCCCGTCATTTTGCTTGTCAGCCTTTATTAACCAGCAGCTGTCCAAGCAGACGTTGAACCTGTGTGCGGTGCTCAGAATAGATGTCAAAACATAAGCGCAATGTAATATTCCGCTCACACAGTTTATTTTTTGTTATTTGACTCTATGGAGAACACCAAGGTTGGCTGCTCGGGGTTTAAGGGGAGAAGATCAACCTGCTGATAAATCTCTGAGTAAGGAAAAACATGCAGTATGGCATCCAATCCGGAAAAGTAAAAGTCTTTATATTTATTTTGCACCTGTCTTCTCCTCATTTTCCACACTGAAAAACACGGCAGGTTGGTGAAAAGCATGAGTTATGTTCCTGGACTTAAATGAACAGTGAATATCTGTATTTGTGTACATTGAGACACTCACACAAGCAGGAGCTTGTACTCTTGGACAGTAAACAAGAATGACTGTCAAACACTTTATTGACAATAGGAAGGTTTTCAGCTAGTACAAACTCCGCCATCAGTCCCAGATGTTTGCTGTATCATTAAACAAACACAACAGTCCACGCTGGAAACATGGTGGCGGGGTTCCTTTGTGGGTTTATTGCACACACACTGAAGCCGTGCTATTGTAGGTAATTTCCTGTGAAGCTGGTCTTATTGTTGAACATGTAAAATAAAATTAAAAAAAACATCCCTTGTGGTATATAAGTATTAAGTGTTTGCATCGTCACAGTCCATTTTCAAAATGTCCTTTTGGCGCCGCTTCCAATTAACTCTCCAAAACAAAAGGCCCTTTCACCCACAAAAACATATTAATGTTGCATGACCAAGCAAACAAAGAAAGGAAGTGAATGGAAGTCACAGCAAAAATCGGAATTGCCCAAAGTTCTTGAGTGCTCTCCCATCAAAATATTTCTAAATTGATGTTGAGCAGTGCATGTCCAAAGGAAACATGTTAGATTATTACATTACTGCAGGTTAGAATCCCCTATGAAGGAAGAAATGGGATTCACTGACCAGTAAAATGATGTTTCGCCCCCATAGCCACTGCACTCCTCAGGTAAACCTGTGAAATGCACATTTCATGTCTGTCAGGCCAGTAAACATTCAGTTTAGGATACAAACACAGAGGGATTAGACCAATGATGTATTTTAAGTATTCTAGAAA
The DNA here is from genome assembly GCF_021292245.1 of Micropterus dolomieu. Classification (NCBI taxonomy): domain Eukaryota; kingdom Metazoa; phylum Chordata; class Actinopteri; order Centrarchiformes; family Centrarchidae; genus Micropterus; species Micropterus dolomieu. The sequence continues at coordinate 8,914,874 of NC_060153.1, read as the reverse complement.
ACTATAGTCAGTAGTGTCTTGAGAACTAGTTGGCAACAGAAGAGTTGTCTCCCCTTGTCTCACAAGTGTACAGTACAAATACATTAAGGGAAGTGCAAGGCCTTGCATATTCAACTGCAAAGATCATGGAGCTCGAAAAAAGATCATCAAATACACATGATATGCACTCAGTGGCCCTGTAATTAGGTACACCTATGCAAACTAATGCAATGTAATACAACTGTTCTGCTATAACATCTACGAGGCTTATGATGTTCAGTATTTGGTGACAGTGTTGGAAATTTGTCTAAATTCAATAGTGTTTATTTAATTGAAATTGTAAAGAACTATATAACTGCAACCATTTATTATTTAGAACAGTTGTATTTGATTGCATTATCAGATTGTACAGGTGATACCAATAAAGTGGCCACTGGCTGTATTTTAAAAGCAAACACATTTTATATCACAGCTATTTATTTAAGTAGCTTATCATGTATCTGTTTTCAAAGAAATGTGTGTAATTGTTTCGGGGGTTTTTCTTCATTTTTATAATGTATATTATGTTACTGCTATTATTATTTGTATATTTATTACAACAAAAAATTGCATATGAGAAAATCTGTCATGCACGCAGAGGCATATGTGGCAGCTTCGGGCTGGGTGGCTTCACAGTCCGCCCAAGGATGTGGGCAACTGTCCCAGAATGCGGGGTGCCTGGGGCAGACCTGAGGTAACCCATCAGTGGTCCCTGTCAGTGACAGCAGGGAGCCAATCAAGGAGGGCACTAAAACGCTGACTCTTGGGTGAGAGAGTGGCAGTGGATAAGGGCTTTGAAGTTGCTGAGACTCCTCACAGGCAATGTGATGAGAAGATTTGGTTTAAGTGTGCATATATGTATAAGACTTTGCTCTCAAGTACCTTAAATATTAAAAGAGTTGTCAAATATTTTTTCTCTTTTTTCCCCCTGTACAGTATTTTCATTTTTCCCTTCTTTAAATTGGAAAGTCTAATTGAGAGAAAATAAATCTATTCTCAAGAGTTGTCTGTAGGCAGCAGTAACAATGAGATACAGATAAACATAAAGACAGGTAATAAAAAATGTGCCACAAAATCAAAATTAAACAGAAGTGTGATTATTAAATCATCAATCAAATTTCTAATCCTGTAATGTAAAAGTTTTCATCAGAACAACATAAATGGCACATTAAAACAACCCTAGAGACAGAAAAACTGCCACAAAAATGGTGACAAGCTTGTCTGAGATCGATGCAGCTATGCAGTTTGTTGTAAGTCAACTTACAAAAATAATAACTCTCAAATCAGCATATTTCGACAAAAAATTAAGAAGACGGGACAAATATATCAGTGTCACCTGATTAGGCATGTTATGGCAAAATAAAAACCCCACCAAATACACAACAACTGACATAAGCACAATATCAGACTGAAAAACAAAATGTCAATTTAACTTGGTCATAACGCTATTTTAAGATACTATGAGAATAACACACAAATCACTAAACATGTAGCATACTGCACCGCAATGAAGCCATGCCAACATGGCTAAGAGTATTTCTTGAATGATAAGCTGTAAAATAAATTTCTGGTGCAGCATGTTTTTGGAGCCTTGGACAATGAAATACAATAATACTGAAGAAAGTCTGCATGAATGTTGTGAGCAGGCTTGGGAGTATATGGAGAGAAAAATAGAGTAGACAGCGAGGCAGTGGTCGATAAACTAAGACAAGATGAGAATGGAAGTCTGGAGCCATCCGTTAACCTCCAACAATTGAGGAGACAAACCTCAGCCGTAGTTAACGTAGACGTGGTGGGGACCAGCAAAGAGAGGCAGTGGACTTAAACAACACTAAGGGCATTACAGCTAGTTCAGAGAAATAAAGTGAATGAAACAGTGGGCTAATGAGCCATGAAAATATAGAACCCACTGGCGCCAACATCTCTGCCAAAAAAAGAAGAAGCAAGTAAATAAAGTGGAGGGAAAAAAACAAACAAACAAAGACTATTCCAGCAGTTCTTGGCTCTTGAGGAGAATCAGGCAGTGCTCAGGTAGCCTTGTTCTCTGTTTATCCGAGAACAACAGAGAAATGGGCCGAGGTGTGTTCCTCCAGGTGCATTGTGGGCATTGCCCACGGATGCGCTGTTTGATTTGCGCTCAGCCTTGCTGTTGTGCTTGTCTGTGGGCTCTTGACATGTGCACTGCCGCATGAATAATTGAGGCCACGCACGCAGTCAGGGTCCAGCAAGCACTGCTTGCTCTCTCTCTCTTTCGCTTTCCCTCAGCCCTCCTTCTTCTTTCTCCCCCTCTCCGCTCACTTTCCTATGAACCAGACTCAACAGCCAGTCCTTGACAGCCTCTGTCTTGAAGATGTTGTGACACTGTAGTTTTAGATGAGAATATAACTGAGCCAAATTGTGTGTTGCCCTCTGTCACATATTACTTTTCCAGTTAATGCCCTTGTGCTAAAAACCTGGTCTCACTTCTGATTTCATCCAACTGGCCTGGGAGAGTCGCTGAACTTAGGTAATGTCTGTTTGTACTGAATCTGTGACTCTTATTAAAAATAGATGGATATTAGAGATTGACAGTAAATTATTTCAATATCAGAAACAATAGGCATCATAAAAGCAGCCTTTTGATTAAAAATGTATCAAAACATTTGTCCCCATAAATTATGTCCCTGGCTTAGTTTAATCTGTTTTCGGCTGCTTTGACTGCCAGGCAGTTGCTCCTGTCAAGACCATACCAGAGGTCTAAACTATGAGTATGAGATAAAGAAAAAAAAGCTGTACCTGGCTCAGACTGTTGATGAAGACATGCTAAATCAATGAGAAAATACTGGAGGAGATGAGAATATATGAGTGGTCTGTCTGTCTATATCTCCCTCCCACTCTCTTTTGCCCTCCCCTCGCTTTCTGCTTCATACTCAGGCCAGTACAGTTATCAGCCCCTGCAGATAAACAAGTCTGGCTGCTAGATATAACTCCAATATGTGAAACTCAATCATAACTCCGGAAACCAACTGGGAATATGAACGGAGGAAAGAGGAAAATGAAAGCTGCCATGCCCACAGGGCAAAGCCCAAGGTCCCTTTTGGCAAAGTAAAGCTCCCTCTTTTCCCTCTTTTCTATCACTTATTTATCTTAGAAAGTCAAAAAAATCACCATGCACCAAACCCTTTTTTCTAACCCCCTTTTAAATGTTTTGCGATCTAGTTCTTATAGTATATAGCAGAGAAGATGTGCCCAGTGTCTTCATTCTTGAGTTCAGGACACTGATAGCTTTAGGGTACACGTTTCTGAAGTCTTCTTCACTCACCATCTTTTGCCAGTAGGATCTCTGTGATTTCCACTTGTCAGTGAGGGCCAGTCATGCAGAGTGGATGGGACCTGTGCATCAGAGGAAAGAGAAAACTTAAAGGAAGAAAGGGGAAAAAACAAGTGTGTCTGTGTGTGTGCTGAAGGGGGGGACTGGCTTTGACTGGACTCACTCATTCTTTGACATTGACGGCCCTGGGAGAGGAGAATAGGACCAGCTACCCCAGAGGACCATAGAGAGGGAAGAGGGAGGGAGAAAGAGGAGGGGGTGAACTGCCAGAGGCTGCTCTCGGCTTTGAAGAGGGAACTAGAAAGGGCTGAGGGCACAGTTAGCCCCCTTGAAGTGGTTTCAGCACTTGTCACTCTTTCGGGCATCGCCTAGAGCTGTGGACAGCTCTGCTCTTTCAGGATGAGGTCCCACAATGAACTCTGCAGCACTGATGCTCACCTTGATGTGGTGACTTGGATCAATAGTCAGACCAGTGAGCCACTGGCACTAGCATGTTGTGATGTTAAAAAGTAGCTGAGGTGCTTCTCAATGCCTTCGCGCCGGGGCAAGTGAGAGGAAGCAGTTCCTGTCAAGATCATCTCAGCAGCACACTGCAGGCTACAAAGGACTGGAAAGCCACAATGGATCAAGCCATACAAAGCTGCTCTGTAGATGGATGAAAATTATGGAGAAGTAGAAGAAAGTGTTACCCTTACTGTACACTTGTTAGAAGAAAAATACTTTACATTATGTATAAGTAATCCTTAAACCTGCAATAACAGATTGTTTTCAACACTTGGGGGCAGCAGAAACAGGCTGCAAACACAACTTTGACATACGTATCACTTTATAAAGTTGTTTTGGAAAACAGACTCTCATTGATCATTTCTTTTTTCATTTCTGGAAAAATAAAGCATGTTGAGATTAAAAGACAAATAAAAGACAAACAGGCATCAAATACTACACATGCAATTGAGAAATTGAAACCTAGTTAAATGATTACTTTGTGAGGACAGATTTCATCCATATCCATAATATTCACCAATTATTGCTTCTGAAGTAATTTCCCCAACTTTTTTATCTGTAATCTCTTCTGTCTGAAAACTTTCTAGCATTCAGCCTTCTCTGTCCTGCTGTTAATACAGACTTGCTCATGGATGGGTTACTACAACCCCCTTCACATACAAGTAGTCATGTGATCCATTGTTAATATAAAAACATTGATTTCATGCCACTTAAAATATTACTGCATTGCATGTTTCCCACTTTTAAGGACAATCTTATTTATTATACATTTCTCTCTATAAAAACCTGTATCTTTGCTTTAGTAGCCCAGCTCAATAAATAGCTTGAAATACTCCTGCTCCCAAAGTACCCACTAAGTACTATTAGTATTTACTGCCTGTGTTTCCTCTGGCCCCTCTTTCGGCCTCTCCTCTCCCCAAAGATAGATTAGATCCAAGACAGCCTATGACCGATGAATAGGGGGCACAATGCCTGAGCCTTTGGAGAAATATGTGCTTATGAAATCATAAATATTATCTCAAACACTAATTAGCATTAAGAGCACTGGTGATTTTATTTATCAACTTTAGCCACAATTAATAACCACAGCCTTGAGAAGAGCACGAGGCAGATAGGCAGGACATGTTTGCCGCGTCAAGGCCATAAACCCATTACACACATAGACTGATTGAGGCAGCCCCACTGGGGGAATAAGTAATTGTGCCTGAGAAATTTTAATTGCCCTGAAATGCATTCTAAATTACACTACCTTGTTTTCAGGCAGAAGTAACATGGCTGAAGGGCTGGGATAATGGTGGAGTGTCGTGGGTCCAGTAATGGGTTGCTAAACACCAGATGACCTTGTTTTTTTTAAAAACTGATTTTACTATGGGCTTCTAGTCTAGAGTGAGGGTTCAGTGTTGAGGCATGGAATTTAAGTGCTAATGTTCAATGTGTAATATTGCACACTGTCTTATTTTAAGCTTAATGTAATAATTCAACATTTTGGGAAATGAAGATTGATACCAGCTAGCCTAGCTCTATCCAAGAAAATCTGCCTATCAGTACCTCTAAACCTCACTAATGAACACATCATGGATGGGGGTACAAAAATGATGTGTAAAAATTACACGTTGTAGGTTTCCTGTTTTTATGCAAAGCTAACCGGCTGCTAGCTCCAGCTTCATATTTAGGATGAGACTTAAGATAAAATTTGATTGATCCCTGCGGGAAATTTACATGTTATGGATGGAAATTAAAGATGTTACAGGGGATGACTTTAAAAAGTGGACAGATATGAGAGTGGTTTCCATACTCACATCCTATTCTTGGCAAAAAGGCAAATAAGCTGTTCTCCCAAAATGTCCAACTATTTCTTTAACAGTAACCAGCAAACTGCTCCACTAGCTGGAGCCATTACCACTCTCCATGTATGAGATGCTCATTGGTCTGACAGATACTGTACAAAACCTGGTTGAATGGAGGAGAGATACAGGGGATGAGTTGTGAGATATCCAGGGTATATGGGGCTGGTGGCGGTGGTGGGGATACGGGCGGCTAGTGGTCTCATTGCTAATTATCTTTTATCTTATTGTGCTTCCCTGGCAGTTTTTCTGTGCAGGGCCTGTCGCTGGCTCTTGCGTACGAAGCTCTCCAGAGACCTCCTTAGTGATCCCTAGCAAATAACCGCTGAAGGAATCACTGCGAGGTCACATCGGATAACATGGACAAATTCTGCCTCTACTGCATGCTTGACAAGCAATAATTTGTAGATCATAGGCTTTTTGGGAGTTTGTTGAGGCTCACAATGGAAGATCGACAACCAAAATGTACACTCTAATATACCTTAGGCCTGCAGAGGTCCAGCCTGAGAGCGAAGTGCAATGTCTGTGTTAGGAGGAACAGTGAGGCCTCTGCCTCACCTGCTTCAAACACCAAACCTCCGACTCTCTGCCTCTCACCCTCACTGTGGGGGGGCTTAGACGAGCCCTCTGTCTTGAAAATTGAAGTGACCACTGGGCAAAAACCAAAAAGCTCTGACAGATCTTGTGCTGTAGGAGGCGATAACTAGATGTTGTTTTTCTTGCGATCCATGACAAGCATTGTGTTGAATTACCTTTCATTCAAATGCTCACATGCACGGTCTTTGTCTGGTACTCACAGCGGAGTACTCTGAGAGATTTTTGATGATTTATGTTTCTCTGAGATCTCACAACCCTGTTTTGACCCTGTGGTTGTTGCTGGGGTTTGCATCACCTCCAAATATTTTTGTTAAATTCAAGAGGGAAAACCTATCCGATGGATGAAGATTGGACTGATGTGTTTGCAGAAAATCAGTAAACAACATTAATTTCATATGAATTAATAAGAAAGTAGGAAGTGGCAATTCTCACATGGGCTTTTTTTCAAGTGATACTCTTATGAAGCTGATGAACCTTTGAGGTATATTAATCAAAGTTTTGAGATAATGACTCAAAGTCATTTGACAATAAGAGCTCCTTCATGCCAAACTTATTTCATAAAATACATTTTGTGAAAGATGAGTAATTTGTCATTCTTTAGTTTTTGAGAGACCTTATTCTGGCTGTGTGCAAACGCTGATAGGGGAGCCAGCCTGCCAACTCTGTAGCAAAGACCTCTCAACTGTACACTTCTACAGAATTAACACAGGAGCCAGTTGATCTTTGTCGCTTCAGGGTAAAAACAGACACCACAAGTAAGGCCAGATATAGTTTGAAAGCACCCTGAGATCACACACTGTCTTTAACATCAAAAAAGTGTCCACATGGATATTCTTAATGGGCTTAACTTGGATGAATTATTCAAATCTTCCCTCAATGCCTCTCTCTGGCAAGTGCATCCACAACGCACAAATGGTCATAGTTAAATGTTATCACTCTTTTAAATCTTTATTAGTCAGTTTTTCAGCGCAATCTGTCTTCTGAAAGTTGATCCAAATTTTCTATAACTAATTGGACTATTGAGAGTCAATAGAAATCCAGAGCGTTGCAAACATTCTGTCTCACTGGACTGTTATATTAAATCTAAATAATGTCTTGAAATTGAGAGTGCACTCCACTTGATGGTAGGATGTGACAGTGAGAATGTTTCAGTCATCAAAGACGGTTTCAAAACACATTCACTGTTTGAATTTTAATCGGTGCTGAGATATCAAAACTTTCTAGTTTACACGTGTGGTTTACCCTGAATATAAGCCACAAGTGTAAAATACACTGCATTTATATGAATGAATGCGTCTTCAATTCACTGATTAGGGTCATATCTTATTCCCTTTATCACTCAACATCACACAGTATATAGCACATACTAAGAATTTGGGATTGAATTATTACATCATTAATATTTTCATCTGCTGGTTGGCAAATTCAATTTGAAGCTTTGAGCTTTGCAAAATGGTGGAGAATCAGTGAAGACTTGGTTTAAGAAATGAGCAACACAGATGCCTGCTGTGAACTGTCAAATCATCCAGATTACTTGACTTTTTGAAGATGTTGCCACATGTGGCCTGCTTTTTGTGGCCCATAAAGAGGCAGATCTGCAAAAGCTCGGTGGGGCACCCACTTTGATACTCAACCCAACATGGCTTACTGTGACAACACGTCACAGGGGGTCTCTGTGAAGCTAATCTCTAATAAGGGATGAAACGCTGCTTCTGATGAAGCAGCTGAATGCCAGGTTGATCTTTAGAGAACTGCTTTATGGTTGACTGTTAATGATGAAGTTTTAAAATGGTTGATGGACCCCCTACTGTTGAATCTGCTCCTGTTCACTGAGATATTGCAGTTATTTATTTATTTTATTTATTAGTTTTTTTTTCTCCCGATTTTTGTTATATGAAACACAAAATATGTTTTTAAATATTAAATATTAAATTAAAATATGCCCTGGTGTCAACATTAATGAGAACCTTTCTCATAATATCTAAATAATATAATATCAAAATAAAAAGATACATAATTATTAGACAACAACAATAATAATGAAAAACAAGTTACTATAGAATAAAAAACCTTTTTTTAAAAGTGGTAAATTGCTTTAGTCTAAATACTGGCTGTATCTTGTTTGTTTTAATTGACAAAGATTTTGTTATAAAAAGTGTCATTATGGAATAAAAGAATATCACTGGAAAATTCATGTTTTAAAATAAAAACAGACTTTGGAAGAAAATTTCGGAAATAAAAACTGCTGGAATTAAATAAAAAATGACCTGCAATGATTTTGGGAAGACATATCAGGACGAAATAACATGCCTTAATATTGAGCTGACTAGTTGATGGCTGTATTGCATATCTTGTTTTTATTCATGTGATAGTTTATTAATGTCTTATTTATCTATTTATTTAATATTGAACGCTTCGGGTCTCCAATCCATGCCTACAAGCAATAAAAGGCAGTGTTGCATTTTCATTTAAATATTAAAACTGCTGGACAGTTTACAGTACAGCGTTGTAAATACTAACGCCATCTTTTCTCCGGCTGTTTTGGGGATTTTCCTTTGGATTAACGGGGAAATAACGTCCAGAAACAATAATGACATTTGCCTGGAACTTGTGCAGTCATAAATTTGGTTTTGTGTCTCCAAAACACGTGTGAACTTCGGTGTAGCTAGCGTTTGAAAGATGGAGGGAGCTTTGGACTACTGACAAGAGTTCAAGACACGTTACTTTCATCGCGCCCCGTGGAAATCTACTGTCTGTACACAGACGGAGCTAACTTTATAGTCTTGTCCCAGTTGTGTTGCATCCTACAATAACAATTTTATTTTGTTGGTTAATGTTATCAGTTAGCTAACAGGTGGTAAGATGGAAATGTGTTTCCTAACAACCATTATTTTACTTATAGCTCCTTACTTGGTAGGACATCGACTGTCAAAATATACGCCCCTATTATAAGACAGATTTATTACTACCAGGGTCACTCAGTTGTTGTTATCGCAGTCTAATACAACAGTCCTGCATTAAAGGTCATGTTCAGTTTGTTTGTTAACTGTTTTAGAGAGGTGTTGATTCACCTGTTTGATAGTTTTACTACACCTGGATGTAGTTTGTGGTGCTGGTGAATCAATGAGGGTAGAAACGCCTCTATGTATAATCCGGCCTTTACAGCTACAAAAGACAAACGTTTTTAATGTTGTAACATCGAGTATCAAGTTGAGTATAAATACTAAAAAATTATTCTCCTAAAAAATGTGAATACATGTTCTCTACAGACTTTTAGCGGGTCAGGACCACCCCAAGGAGCTGTTGGGGCCAGACAAATCTGTGGGTTTGCGAGATTATTTATAAAATAGGAAATAGAAAAAAAAGTATAGTTATGTTTATATTTATTTATTAAACTATTCAAATGAAATAATGTGACAAGGGAACACTATACATAACTCATTGACAGGCACAACTTGTGATGAAGTGCCGTGAGTAGACTGATTTGCTTTAAAGGTTCACAAGGTGAAAGGTTGGGATTCACCGATCTAAAACATCACGACTTAATAGGTTGCTGATATTGAAGCACTTTATTACTGACTATACTAATGATTAGAGTACCTGCTGAGCAAAATATAGTTTTATGTGGTTAGACTTTTTTTTACTTTTCATAGCTGGAAAAGCACAGGTGTAAATAATAAGCTTAATGATGGCGGCATTCCATTTAGGTGAGACTGTTCCAGGGTCCTGGTATTGTGTATGCTGGTTCACTGTAACTGTTTACTGGGAACCCTGAATAGCAAAGGGCTATCGTTAATGTTATTAGTTAGGGCCTACACCTGTGCTTTTCCTGCTGTGACAAGTCAAAATCTATGAAAAAGTTCTTTCAGGATAATTGCCACTTTAATTAATACTTCATTCTTAAGGTTATAACCTGAAACATTACTTAGCATATGTGCTAACACATTGCCAAATATTCTTAATGCTGACTTTGGCTGGCAGTTCGTCCACACTGTCTTGAGATCTTTTTTTAGCTCAAATTAGAGTGAACAAAAAAAAAGAAAGAAAAGGAAAACAGTCTCTTTGGCATGACAACTTCTTTTATGTTTAGCTGAAACGAGGACCAAACAGACAATAAACGCTGCTGATGATCTCGCTGTCGGAGCCTGCCATTTCATATGTAACAGATCAAATTATGAGAGACCTTGCAGTGCAGTGCCGGGGCTCAGCGTGGGATTAGGGGGCAACTATCTCAAGGCTGTTCTTCTCAGATAACCGCACCTAAAGCAACCTTTTCTCAAACACACAATTACCCGTCCGCTCCCTCCCCCAATCCCCTTCACCACCTCCCTTTTGAATTTCATCAGGGGCTTAATTAGTATACAAATAAAACTTTCCTTATCTCCCTCTCGCCCTAATTGGCCTGTCTTTAGTTATGCCTGGTGAGTGTGTGCTAGTGTGTGAGAGAGCTGGGGCCCCTGTAATTAGGGTGACCGTGTTCACCTTTCCTCTCAGACGCACGGGTGCTCAGGCAGCCCATGGGGAAGGTAGGGCTCTACATTGTGCTGTACGCTCACATGAACGTGTATGTGTGTGTTTGGCCATTTGAGTGAGCATTTGCAGCGTGTGTGTTTGTATGGAGTTTTTTAAGAATGGGGGGGGGGCTCAGGATTATTGCTCTGCAATCATTCTTGGACCGTCCCAACGGTGTTCTCATGAGCTAGGAGGGCTTTGGGTGCTGCTGGTTCCCACTGAATGGAAGGGGCATCTTACTTTTTTCATTCTCTCTTTTCTCTCTGTTCCCCCCCGCCCCACCTCCTCAACTAAAGTGTTTATCGATTATCTCGCCATGCTCTTCAACAACTTAATATTGGGTGACAGTGCACTGTGTTCTCTCCATAATTAGAGTTCAGCTCTGAGGTGGGGCTGCGGGGTTGTAGGGGGCAATTAGAACCCTTTGTTATTAAACTTGATTCATCTTCCTCCTGCACGGCTCTGCCCTGCCATGCTCCGGTCTCCCCTGCTCTCGGATGCTTACCAGGGAGATCGGGCCAGCCAGCCTCCTGAAATTGGCTAACCCGCAAATTATAATGTTTGCTGCTAGACTTCCTCCCCCCCGAACCCTTCCTCCCAGGTCTGCTCTCCTCGCGATGCCAATAACACACAGTAATAACTGTAACGATCCCCAGTCAAATCCACTCAGATGCTTGGACTTATAATCACAACAGAAGTCCTCAGGAGCCACTGAGAATGCATCCATTACTGTTATTTATGACTATGCAGTTTATTTTTAGTCTATGTATTAGTCCAGATTAATTTTAATCCTTTCAGTTGTAGAAGCTGTCATTTTTACTTCTGTTTTGTAGTTTGGTTGGTTTATTTATTAGTTGGTGGGACGCTGGACAAACCTACTAACAGATATCAGTGAAATTTGAGGGAAGATTAGGCCATAAACTGGGGAAGAAGGGATTTGTCTTTGGTGGAAATCCAGATCAGGCACAGACTGAATAATTTTTCTGAATGATGTATTAACATTGCAGGATGGACAATTTGTAACATTTTACCACAAACAACTGAATTTTATAGAACGGAGAAAAAAAAAAGTACCGCGTCTCTTGATCGTTCTTCATAAACAAACATAAACTGTAAACATAGACTGTATATAAGAAGTGGACGTAGTCATCCTGACGTCACCCGTTGGTTTGTGGACTGCCGTTCTGAAGCCTTGAGTTTGGCCGATAGGGCGCCCCCATGTTGAGTTTTTGAAACCAGCGACACCGGACGTGACCATATTTGAATGAGACAGTGGAGGCCGTGTGTGGAGCTAGCTCGCTTGCTTACCTCGGTGCATCAGTAATTCACGTTAACTATAATTTTAACAGGGATTATAATTTTGTCTAGCGAACAACAGGCTTAAAACTAAATGTACTCACCAGAGAAAGTGAAAAGCCAACTCCTAATAACCTTTTTCAATGGCGCTGATTAAATTTACACAGTGCCATGGGTACAAGTTACTCTAGCCTGATTGACAGGTCGCCATGGTAACAACTTGTCAATCACAGATAATCCCACCATGAAGCATACTCTGCTTTAGGGTCTATTTTCCTCTAAATGGGACCATAATTTACTAAATGAACATCATGTTGTATTGAAGAAGACATTAAACTAGCGATTGAGACCATAAACTCATCAGGAAAGTGTTTAGTGGGGTAATAAATCCGGTGAGAAGTAGGGTCATTTTACCATTATTTCTAAGGGAACCGGACTTCTTTTTGCAACCAGAAGAATCGCCCCCTGCTGGCCGTTCAATAGAATGCAGATTTAAGGGACTTCAGCGTTGGATTCACTCAGACCGGAAGCTTCCCGCTTGGTTACAAGGCCAATTGGTAAGGCCAATGTGGGCCAGTTTTAGATTTGGTTTATCGAATGGTGAGATCTACCAGCAACGTCTGTGCTTTAAAGGGTAATCAAAACTATGTAAACTATTTTATCCTTTTAGCTCAGACCGTTGTACGTAGCATTTCATTAGAAAAGTTTATATTGTATTTCACAACACTGACAACACAAAAATCAATACGACAATAATCAATAATAAAAAATAGTACATTAAGTAAGTATATTAAAAGTACATTATTTTAACTTACTGTGGCTGTAGGATCACAGCAGTAGCTAGACGATCAGTTACTCCTCCAATATTAAATATTTAGAATACATTTTGTTGTAAATATTATGTTCTGTATAATGCTTATCATTGTACATTTTCAAATGAAGTGCAGTTTTAAAGTGGAAGACGTCTTACAGTCCAGGCTAGGGTCTCAGTCTGAGGTTATTTACTGCTGTCCAATTTAGAGTACAGCTTGGTTCTGTTGCCAATGAAAAGCTTTATTTCTGTTTTTCCACTTAGGCATTGCACATGAGCTGTGTAAGCACTATATAAATGATAAAAACAATTTAATGTAGGTGGAGGCTTTTCAGAAAAGCCACACATAATATAAACAAGACAAAGTCAAAATATATTATTATGTTATTATGCCTTGTTCCAGTGAAGCCTCCACCAGGCTGTGTCGTGTCCTGGCTGCAATAGAGCACTCGGACCTGAACGCAGCCATCCTGCTAGTGCTTTCACCAGATACGCACAGCACGTTTCAGAAGCGGCCGGAAGCGGCGCTCTGCTCTGCCTCTATCTATTTTTGTCATAGAGAATCTGGCAACGTTTTTTTAATAAAACACCCTGTGCAGACTCCCAATTGTATATCAACCAGTATCACAATAAAAAAAAAAAATAAATAAATATTAAGCACATTTCCACTCGCGTCTTCCTGCAGCAACCCAATTCTTGTGATATTTCGAGGGAGACTTCTCTTTCTGGTTAAACAAAAAGGGTCTTATCATCTTGTGGTCACTGTTATCTACCATCAAGCAAGTTTTGAGGTGTATTATTTATAGAATCATGCAACTAATTTGTTTTTTATAACACATCTTCTTCACTTTAGTGAATAGTACCATTTGAGTCTTGATCATGAAAAGTAGTTTTTGTTAGCACCATTAGGAAATGTAGTTGTTGGTGTTGTGGTGTCACTGTGAGCAACAATTCAGCAAAAAGTGAACTTCCTCCCACCAATGAAACTGTCAACTTTGTGTACTCTATTCCTACGCTGCTCTAAACATTGTTAGTTTGAAGAGGTGATGTGAGTTGACAATATTCTCTCTCCTATTCCATCCACTCTGGCCTCCTCCCCAACCCCTTATCTCCGCCCCTCCGCCCATTCTTTGTCTCCTCCAAGAGTCTCCAGGAGCTTGATATGGAGCTTATGGGGAAAAGGAGGAAGATCAATCCTGGTGTCAGCAGCTCAGCACACATCTCTCCCGGTAACGGCAGGACAAGTGTCAGCTGGAGGAGAGGCAGCCGCCATGCAGAGAGAGAGAGAGAGAGAGAGAGAGAGTGAACAAGGGGGGGGGATGGTGTGAAAGAGTGCCCTCTGCATGGCAGCCAAGCAAGTGAGCAAGCGAGGGGCCCAGCCCAAGGGAGTGCACCTCCAGTAGACAAAAGATCAATTCTCTCCATTTCACTCTCAGCTCCTGATAACAAGCAAAAGTTCAGCAAGCCCAGGAGCTGTCTTGCCTTTGAAATGTGCATTCTGGTGTGCTACATGCATGCAGTTGCACAGTTACACTCTCATACAAGTGGCATACACTCAAACACTTGAAAACTCACACATTTCAATTAAGAGGCCCGGTTGTTTTTTGGAGTGATTAGAAAAACTGTATTTGTTTTGTAGACATGAGAGACAATTAGGAGTAAAGTCCAGGATGGAACATCAACGTCTAAAACAGATTTTCAGTGGGTTTAATGAGCGCAGATAGTGTTGGTTTCTTGTTGTGAAGTTATAGTCATTGTTTCCCTGATGAGGATACGTGTTATCCAAGTTTGTCATCTGGAGCATCCAACAGGTTTGATATGTTACCAAATGTCCTTTCTGCTGTTAAAAAAAAATCACAACGTTTGCATTTGGTTCAAGATAATAAAACAGACAGTAAGGGAAAACAGCACCAGACAGGAAGCTGTTGCATTTGGTCAGAATCAAAACATAATTTGTGACAGCGTGCCGTGCCAAGGGTGTGTGGTTTGGATCTTGATTGCGGGTAACATTGTTATTGGCAAAGGGCTACGGTCGGTCAAACCAGAAACATGCATCTTGAAGAGCTTCATTTTGTTTTTCCTTCAGACACAAGTGTAATTGATAACATTCTCATTTGGGGGAGTTTATGGAATATATTGTTTCCTTCCTGTTTGTGCTGGTACTCAAGTCACAGCACTTGTTTTTGTTAAATTTAAAAGAGTTCCCTCAAAACCACATGTTTGTGGGTGAGTCCTAAGATGTTTCTCATTAAAAGTAACAACTTTTTGAAACTTTTACATTATTGAAATAAATGTATGATGAGATGTTTCATTTATATAGCCCATTCTTTGTCCAACACTGACATACTCTCTTTAAATACTGTATTGCACAGTCTGAGCATGTAAACCTTTTGTACCTTCTCCAGTTCCCATAAAACTTGTATTTATCTAGGTCAAGTAAAAAAAACTTCTCAAACACATTGCCAAGGTTCTAGTACTTGAAAGTCCCTTTTTGGTGTTGCTTGATGAGTCCTCATTGTCTATTTTGATCGTTAATTTGTCTATGAAGGTCTAGAAATCTCTGCTGAATTCCAGGGAGGCTGATGGTTTGTGACAGTTCTGTTGCTGGTTCTGTTTAAGACAACCACAAACTGAGAGCAATTCTGCGGAGGTCAGAACCTTGCCACTTCTCATCAAAATGCAACCCAGAAGGAGGGTCAGTCTCTGTTGGTATTCAGGACAGGGACTGACCCCCCTGTACCACAGTGGACTCTTTACACGGGGCTGTTCTCTGCTATTCAGCAAATGTTGATAGAGTTTGGAATTGCTATATTGCTAGTGCTATTTACGTACCCCCCACCCCCCTCCCCCTTACAATCCTCCTTCATTTGGAGTCCAAATGTCATAACAGTGTCTGTGTAATGTACGCAATGATTAGGTTTCTCTCAGGGATCCTTGTTCATGGCCTCCAACAGATGGCCCACTCCTCTTTGTATATGCAGATTTATTCACTGGGAATGTTTACAGATATCGTCATTACATGGACATCCATAGCTAAATAGGCAATAATTGCAGCAAAAGCTGTCATCCAGTCAGTGTTGTTTTTGTCATGTTCTGGCTGAAAGGAACAACTTGCAAAGAGGGACAGCCAGTATCGCACATTTGACCTTTTACATGATTTTCAATTACTGGAGAGAGGAGAGAAACGGAGGGGTCCCTGTAGTGCAGCTGTCTCTGCTGTCTCCCCTCCAGAACATCTGTCCATCGAACGTGGCAACGGCTCCTCTTTCTCCCCGTGAGGTCGCCTGCCCTGCCCAGGATGGGCAGGTGTGTGCTGGGCCAGGCCTCTCTGTCATTAAGCGGCCCAGCTGTGCTGTCACGTCTGGCATAGAGGCGGGTGTCATCCATGACCCTGTCTCAGCCCCCTTGGAGGGGCATACATAGACCTTGACAGGGCAGCTGAGGGTAAAGCCACGCATGGAATATCTATGAAGGACGACCATGTCGCCCCCTCCTTGCACCCTGGTGGGTGCCACCTCCGCATGCTTGCCTACCCTTCTGCCAAAGTGCAGGATGGGCCCTCATCAGCCGTGTCAGTCAATAAAAAGAGAGAACATCACACCTCCCCTCCTGCTGTGTCCTGTGTGTCTTTTTAAAGGAAAAGTTACAAACAGAGTGATGGAAGACAGGATACACAGTTTGTACATCTTTAAAACTAGGGTACTTTATGAGATTTTAATTCTTAAAAAATCAGGTCACACTTCTGTGTATAAAATTCATGGCAAAAAAACACATTTAATGTGGGACTGTGCAGTGCTAATTCTGCAAACAACATGTTCTTGGTTTTTGTATCAATATTCATACTCCAAACTTGTGCATTTCATCATGTATGATCTCATGGAAACACTGTAATCATTTATATTTTTGCCCCCGCAGCCGATGAATGAGCCTCTGATAAAACTCAGATATGGGTACGGCTTGAACAGTTCAGTTGAGGGTAAATACCAATCAATTGGCAACTAATTAGAGAAATTTGTGAAGAATAAAAACCCACAAACACTACTACTAATGATGAAGTAATACCACTTGGTGTGCGTGTTGCCTTGGAAACTAGCCTCTAGTTTTGACAGATTTCAATCAACCTTCAATTAAGTGCTATGTCTGGTGCAGATAGTATGCCCTCACAGATAGTCGACAGAAACAATGTAGGAGAAAAATACTTGAAACAGATACCTAGTAATTTACAGTTTGGAGTTGCTGGTGAAATTTAGCCCTTAATATTTTTTTTCACTAAGGTAAAAAAAAAGTCAAAGTGTTGTGTGCAGGAGTACAATGGGATCATTTATCAGCATTTATTTCCCTGCAGGCTACACCAAATTGACCAGCAGCTCTGGAGTTAAGAGTCAGCGCCATATTTCTGGTACTTCAAGTACCTGATTTTGGTTGGACAAACATATTACTAACGACAGATACTGACATGCTTCAAACTTCCCTCTTTATTCAGCTTCTATACAGGCCTAGAAGAAACCAGCATCTCCAGTGAGTGTGCAGTTTGATTTTTGTCCTGGGAGTTTATGGCTCAGCGGGTCTGCGTGCATTTGAATGCAACGACCTGTTTCACCTCTAGTCAATGTATTAATTTACTCCATATTTAAGGAGTTGCTCATTCAGCTGCAAAATGGTAATTCCATTCAATAACTTCATGGTAGTTAAGGCAGAGGAAGGGACAGATTTTCAGGGGAGAAATATAAGAGATTGTGGAGAAACGACAGTGGGATTGAAATAGATGCTGCTGAACGCAGTGGTTGGCAAACTGGAGGGGAGAAATGGATCCATTAAGTGAGTCCAGTTCATATTTTTGTAGGAGATCTAGTCTTATTGCAGTTGTTGCCACACTGAAGCACACAGACATTGTGATCAGAGTGGAGCAGGAAAAGAGATGAGATGGAAATCAGTAACTGACGCTTGGAAAGAGAATATGTGCATTTTTATTTAAACTGGCTGTGTTGCATAGTCGCAGCTGTGCCAAAAGCTGAAAAATTTAAAGAAAGGGCAAACAAACCAGCCTTTCATGCACCTTATCTAAAAAAACAGACATTTTTGTGTTGCATTATTCGATAGAAAGGCAACATATAACATAAAAAACCCCAAAATGTGTTAATTTAGGCTTCTTGTTTATTAAAAACAGATACAAACATTTAGAGCGTCTCACAGTTCTACATAAATTGTAAAAGCATTTTGCATACACTCTTTTAAAACACATTTTTTTAAAGAATGAAGTGCATTTATTTTGATATTTTCCTGAGTTGCATTAAGTGGCAATAAAATTTAGTCCCATTTCTCTGTATACTGTAACTTGTTGTCTAGGATAAGCTGTCAGTTTCCTTGAAAACATTGTGGTAATTTACTTTTAATGTAAATTTCAAAGCATAAGCATAAAAAAGTACACTAAATGTGAGCTCTTCCAGTGTTGTGGAAACAGTAGAGAGGCACAGAGGGATAATCATAGTGTTTTATTGTATAAATGGATAGCGTGTATGCTATTTACACATTCTCAGAGATTCTACAAATGGTTTAACTTGGAGATGTTCTTTTCTTCACCATTAATTTTTGTCTATCAGTCTAAATAGCCTGGCCATCTTCAAAACACTGCTGACAGTTGTCAAGTCCTGTTTGTCTAATGTTTTGCAGCTCTGGGAAAATAACTCTTTGCCCTGCATATTCCAATTTCCGATTTAATTAATTATGCTGTGGTTAGTCTGTCTCCTGATGTCAAGAAAGTTGCCAGATATTTAGGAGTTATCTTTGATGGAAATCTAAGCTTGAAGAACTCCAGCGGATTAGGTTTTGCTTTATCGTGCAAAATATCTCCAAATTAGAATTTTAAAAACTGATTTCTATGATGGAGCTTCCTTTTCTGTCAAAACTCCCTTTTGTGTTTACAGCTTGTGCTTAAAACCTTTTGTGGTACAGTGTTATTCCTTTTTAATTTGCTGAGAATTTTTAGGCCATGACGGGTATAGCCACACCTGCAGAAAAGCTTGAATATGTAAAATTTTACTCTCAAACATACAGCGATTGGGTTGCTAAAAGGGAAAATCCACCCTAAAATAGAACTCACATAGTATGTTGCTGTTGTTCTGTAATAGTTTTTCTTTTTAAGCAGAACAGTCTATAGTCAATAATATAACCGCTCATTCTACACTGTGAACACACACTCGAACTTCTGTGATTAACATCCAATATCAATTTAGGGATTATATTTCCAGTGGCCCCACAAAAGCTGTATAATTAAGTTCCCAAATATTGTAGTCTTATCTGTCATGCAGTGCAAAAAATCAAAACCCTCAAGTGCAAATTGCTTCATCGAAACCAGAATGCACACTGAATCTTCTTTTGACCAGCATGAAATCAAAAATGTGATGTTTGTTTGGTCATTTTTGAGTTATTGGATTTTTCAGTGTCAGTAGTGTAATTCCCAGCCTTACCTACAGTGTATACACACACGTCTGGTGTTATTGGCAGCGCGCCTTCATCCTCCGACACCTCCAGCGTCCCTGGTGGCCTTTGTCACAGAAGAAAGAGAATGATCAATATCCCAGTTAAACTAGACTTTCAAAGCTGATCGTAGGGCCTCGTTCTGGGGCCATCTTCTTTAATGAATTTTCTTTCATTCCACACAAGTTTTTAAACATCAAACAATAAATCGGCCAGGGCACAGTAAAATATTTAGATCTATTGACTGTGTTTGAAAAATGTAGAGGGCAAAAACTCTAGTGGTTTGATGCTGATACATTCTGAACACTTTAATCCACCCGAGTGTTTCCTTTTATCTGCCTGGGTTTCTCCAAAAGAGGGGAAAAGGGCCTCAAGAATGTTCTCAAAGATCCAGCAACTCTTTCTTAAAAGCTCCTTACCTTCAATTGCTCTTTTCTAACACAGTGATTCTCAATGTTCTTGGTACTGAGGCACACTTAAAAAAAAAAACACCCACGGCACACTTAATGATTGATTCTATGAGACGATCAGTCAAATCCTTGAGTGACTGTTCACCTTAAATGACAGTGGGTACAGGACCTGTTTCAGAGAAAAGACTGTGTTTGAATTTCAATTCTGTAGTTCTGTTTAAATATAATTTTCCTCTTGTCAATAAAATCTCACATGTGGAAATGTGATGTGCAGCATGGCAGAGTGACATTACAAAGGTTGTAAAACATCTGTTTTATGGCATTGGCAGTTTATTGTTGTAGCGTTGCATTTCGTCATCCCCACCTCAAAACAACTCCTAGAACAAACCCTAAAACAAAAGAGGTGATAAAGATCTTTGGTAAGACGCCACGTTCGTTTTTTTGGTTGGAATGGGTTTCGACAAAATATCTTTATTCTGCCATGAATGGTCTAAAAAAAACGAAAAAAGGAATCAGGGAGGCTGCAGCGGAGTTATCTAAAATATTTTCTGTCTTTCAATATTGACGGGTTGTTTTCAGATCGTACAAGCCAGAGATCAAAAAGAGCAACTCAGCGAGTTTGAGCAGAACCACACTTCAGTCAGTGTGTTGTGTATATTAAGTGCACATCACAGGATTTTTTTTCCTACCCTACAAACACTTCTCTATAGGTATAGTGAAATCTCTCTTGGTATTTTTGGTCAAAGTCACATCAAGGTGAACATCAGCGCCTTGGTCTGACCCCTTGTGGAGCCACTCTTCCTAATGTAGTGATAAATTGTACAGTGTGTATGCATATCTTTGCATGGCTGGTGTGTGCATGTGTGCGTTTGGCTGGCGTGACAGCCTGGCCCTGACGTTAAACATCTGTTAGGTGATTCATTCGGCTGCGGATGTAGAGTGACACCGAGGCACATCTGCCGAGGTGCGGGCGATCCCTGCAACCTGCCCCTCATAAGGCCCCAGCCTCACCACCCAAACCACTTTTCTGATGATTGCGTCATTTTCCCCCTCCTCTCCGCTGCTGCTAGTTCACAAAAGTGACATCCTGCTTTTTTCCCCAGTTGTGCATGCTGGAGAGCAGCAGATGCATAGCCTTGGGGAGATTTAGAAATGGCAAACACAATGAAACTCAAGAACCTGGGAAAAAAAGCGATCCCAGATAAACCTCATTTTGTCCTTTTCAGCCATGCCAGAATTAACATCATGCTAAAAATATGCTGTGATTTGTGCATTTTGAATGTGCTTAATACATCACAATAAAGTGGTCAAGAAAAGTGCCAGAATAATGAATTGATTAGTCAGTCAATATAAAATAAATCCTCAACAATTTTAAAAATCTTGTATTTGTGTAAGTCATTTAACAACGGGAAAATCCTAAAATGTGCTGCTTCAAGCCTCTCAGATGTAATGATTTGCTGCTTTTCTCTGTTTTAAAGCATTGTAAATTTAATATCTGTGGTTTTTGCTATTTGAGAACTTGTTTTTCACTATTTTGTAACATTTTGTGGACTAAACAGTTAATTGATTGACCCATAAAATAAATGACAGACAAGTCAATAATGAAAATAATTGTTAGTGGCAGTCCTAGACAAGACTGTATTTTATTTTGGCACAAAATCATCATCAGAGTGTTTTTATAAATTGATACACTGACAACAAATTTATTCCAGTGAGTGGAAAGATTGAGAAATCATTTGAGTTTAAGTGACAGATGCTTCTCTTCACTACTGTGTAGGGCATTGTAATCACTTGAATGAATACAGCTTGACTAATTAAGGTTATGCAGTTGGCTGGCTCTCTCCAAACAAAGCCCAAGTAATGTGGATTGTGTTGTAGCACAGCCCCCATAGTATAGTGCAGATGAGAGCGGAGTTGATATGCTGTTCAGTCTGACGTGTCAGTTGGAAAAGTGCTAGAAAGATCAATCAGTCTAGCACTTAATTTTCAACATCCCGTTCGTGTTTCCACTTAGGTAAAGATGTCATTTTTTTTGTGAGATAATAAGCTCATAAATTGATTTACTGTATTGTCTGGCTGCACTGCTCTCTGCCCTGCTGTTATCATGACGAAAACACTGAGGAATATGACTGTAACAAATTAAACAGCAATAGCTGATGACTAACAAACACAGCCAGGGCAGGAGATGATGATGACTGAAATGCGCTGGATAACCTGTTCTTGAGCTTGCTGTGCATGTTTGGCACAGATAGAGTCCAAGGACGCGCAAGGCCTTTGATCCTGTCTCTGGGGCGTCCCAGATGTTCCAACACAGGGCAATGTCAAGTCTAGTTTATTTGCAGAGGTAATGCCCAGCCATTATATGTTCAACTCATCCATCAAACAAAAAGGAACATTTCAGGAACGAGTTCTTCTTTGCACGACTGAGCAATTGAGGTTTGTCAGTGAAGGGAGTCTTGATAGACCATAACCACATTTTCAGTTAGATGTGCTTTAAAGGGCCCAGGGCATGATGTTTAGTCAGGGCACCCATGGGACATTTCCTCTCCTAGTCAATGCAGATGTTTGAGGATATTATCTATAATTTGAAGTAAAGCTCAATGTAATATTTAATTTCCATAGATGTCACTGAAGTAGAAGTTGTCCTTCCTGAAATCAGTGATTATTTTAATCATAAGGAACTCATTTAAGTGCACTCTGACTTTTCATCTTTGAGAAGAGTGTCAACCAGTAGGTGGCAGTATGATACCTGAATCTGCTACTTCCCCAAATCAAGACTCCTCAATCATTACAAAGAATAAGCACTTTGACTATTTCAATTGACAACTTAAAAATATACAATAAAATCTTCTGCAGTTATTATATACAAACTGGTATTTTTAACTAATATTATTATATACTATCACAGATCCATATTCAAATGCAAAGTCTGACTTGGCACTGCACAGAATAAAATCATGCACTTTTGTATATCCACAAAACTATAATATTTTACTGAGCAGTGATTTCAGCTGTAGCAATGAATTTGAAAAGCAAAGGGAAAAACTAAAATGTCTGACTAAAGGATCAGCCTGAACTTTAGGATCCATTGACTAAACTGTAAACGGCATGCTCCTGAGTGTTTCTAATCAGCTTTATATAGTATGACTAATGCTCTGCTTAAAAAACACACCTGACCTTTGGTTAAATAGCTTGTATTTTAAATATAGATTAACGAGATACTTGTAGTTTGATTAAGCCCTGTACTTGGGGGTAATTTTTCAAAATGTATTTAAATAGACATATTTGGTTCTTTCTTGTTTTTTTTCGGGGTCCAAAAACAGTAAGGAAATGTTTTTTAGTTTACCATTTGTAAATATAATGCTAAATCCTTCTTTCAGCTTAAATAAAACTGCTTCGGCAGTTCACCTTCATAAGAGCATATTTTCAACATCTTCTTCCACTTTGTAACAACAGTGCAGCAATTACGCTTAATGCTTGGAATCTTTTGTAAATGCTTTCTACCGATATTGACAGTATCATTCTTACAGCTGGGCAAGGTGAAGGGATAGGGAGCTCTTGTAAATGCATATGCGACACCATTTCCCCTCCAACTATAACTTCAATCCCCACTGAAAGCAATTAAATGGTAGCTGAAATCCAGAGGACCTAATGGGTTAATTTCTGGGCTTGTTGCTTCAACAATGCTAACACAATGAATTTTCTTTGTTTGTTTAGCAACTGAGCTCAAGGTGGACTTTTTATTGACTCTTGTCCAGTTACAAAATGCTAAAACTTTGTGGCTGCACTGATAACAACAGGCGTCCTAGATCAGACGGTATGAGAGTACACAGAATATTTTTGTAGCTTATTAAGTTACTTCTCAAAATGTATTTCTACAGATTTAAATAAAAATGGTGCTACATTCACTGCCTCTACTCAGAATTAGAGATTTATTTTCTGAGGAGGGGAAAAAAAATCAATTAGTGCTAAATTTATTCATGGATTTCTGCGATCAATGCGAGTCCACTCACAGGGGCTCGGTGGGACCCAGTTCATCCCAGTTAATGTGTTTGAAGGGGAATTACCATTGATGTTGTTTTCCCTTCCTCTCAGGTCAAAGAGCATCTCGGAGCTGTCACGGCCCGCCTGCCACTTGGGTGGAACTACCCTCCAGTCATCACCTTTACCCACAAGGCACCTGGACAGTAGAGGGGATGGGGTTGGAGTGGCGGCTGATGTGAGGGAAAGACAATCAGGTGGGTTGGCTGTGCTGAATCTAACATACCCACTGTCTGGGAGTCTCTTGCTAGAGCTAATTGTGAATCCAATCAAGGCTGGGAATACTGGCTATTGATTTACCTCACTAAACACATGCAATAAACAAATACAGAGGGAATACATTATGTGTAAATTCACTCACAAATGGCTTTCACGTCCACAGACTATTCATATAATCTACAGTAGCGCTCAGTGTGCTCCTATTATCCTGGTCTGCTAGGTGAAAAACAGCTGTTCCCCACTCTCTCTTAATTTGCTGCAACCACTGTAATTTTTATTCACATGACCTTGCATGACTTCTTGATTGTTTTCGTAATTCTTGCATACTTCATAATGCTGCTCCGAAAGATGTGCGGTGTGATCTTCTGAAATGTTCCTTCAAGGATATTCTTTTCGCTCTTCATATTGATTTCAAACAGTTCCTGCACACAGGCTATATTTCAGGTCAATTAGACATATTTGGGCATTTGCAAATCATTTTTTCCCTCTCAGATCCTGGGGCTCTAAAACTGCACTTTTGGCCCTAACAGCACTGCTCAGATTCTCTGTGGAGCTTGACATTTTGATCCGCAACAGAGACTAAATGATAACCGTTTCCTTGTAAATACTGTTGCCTGCGGGGGAGGGTTTAAATAGACGAGGAGGACTTTTCACTCACTCACTTGTTTATATTCACAACAAATCTAAATATGGAAAGCTCAAGCATTTAGTATATAGTGCGCATTGCATGCAGCAGTGACAGGGTGCAGAGTAAGTAGTGCAAGGGGAGACCCATAATTACAGCAAATTATTGTGAGTAATTTTTTTAATTCCTCAGCTTTACACTTACAAATTATGTAATTATGACCGTTTCCCAGAAAGATAGCAGAAAGGTTGTGATTGTTCGGTTCAGACTTTCTTCAATATAATTCCACTATCTTTCTTTCTGTCACTCTCTTTGTTTTGTTTTTCTTTAAAAAGAATATCTTTGAAGGTTTTTTTCACTTCATGTATGAAAGAACAAGCTGCCTTTGTTTGAAGTGTTTGGTCTTGGCATCTGTGATCACTCTCATTAGGGCTCTCCTCTCACTGAGAGCAAAAACACTCCAATTCATTTATTTTTATTTCAAACATATCATTGACTGCTGTCTGAGTTCGCATCCACATCTAAGAGAAAGTATTTATTTGAACTTAACAAACGCCCCTCTCTCAATTTTAAATATAAATGGAGGAGGGATCGATTAGTCACTCTCTGATTTTTGTATGTTTTCCCCCTATCTCTGAAAAAACATAAAACGAGTAAATAATTCCTTTTACCAGTACGTGGAGAGATTGGACGGAATATTTATTTTGCCTTGAGAGAAAGTCAGTGCTGAAGTTCGACCCCTGTGTATTGTCATGACAACCAAAGGTCTCTGACATTTCGTGGCTGGAAGATGACAACATCTCACTACTGCTGTGTACATGGTGAACCGGCAGCGCTCACACAGGGGATGATTGACATAAACACTTTTTAATTGAGCTGCAAATGTTGTCAAAAGATGGGGTCATTATTTTAGCATCCCCTAAGGGGAAAATCTGCTCATGCAAAAAGAAAAAGAAATGTATAATTAATACAGCCAGTCGCATTATGCCCGATGTGAGGCTGAACAGATAGGATAATATTACACTTTGACTGTGGCGTCTGAGCCTTTCCCAGATCGCTGATAGTGTTCAGCGGATGGCTCCAGGGAAAGATTGCTCCTTGTCACATCCTTATCAAAGGAGCGTTTTGTTCCTTCTTGCGCACACAGTTCTTATTCCACAAGAAGGCCTGTGATCTGTTATATGTGTGTAGATCTTTCTTGAGCACCCCCCCACCCCCACCCCCCCACTCCCTTTCAATGCTCAGCTGAAGATCAATTGTGTTTGTACTGTATGTGAATGTGTATCAAAGAGTCCCCACAGTCAATGCCTCCACTTATAAGGTAATGTACTGACATGGGAGATTCCACGGGGACTGTGCAGAGCTCTCCGTGTACAGAGGCTTTGCAGCAGAGGGAACGGTTGGGAGGAGGGGGAACACAACAGTCATATAGCGTGGGAGGAGGTAGCTGGATTGATAACACACACCACTTACACAATACTATCACGGAGAGCAAATATATACCTACATGCATGGAAATGCAAACACATATGCACATACAATGTTGTCAGTGGATGGTTTCAACATGAAGGGCTCCTGACCTGAGTGTTAGCCGCGCTGATGAATCTCCCATCGAACACCTATTCTGTTTCACAGAGCCATGGGGGGATTCGCTCTCAGTGAGAACTTTCATAGCAACAAAAACACTCACCCAGTTGTTTTATTAATCCTTCAGACTTATGAAGGTAGCTGTCCACGCAGAAGGGGAATTATTCCCATGCATTTCAATATTATATTGACCTTATAACTTGCCAAGTTTAAGTCAGAAATCCATAGTTGCTCTTGTCTGAGATGTGGGCAGCCCGGTGCTCACCAGCTCCTCCTTCCTGCACTCGCTCTTTTACAGCTGAGGTGGGAGGCAGGTCAAATACAAGGCTGGGGTTTTGCTGGATTTAACCCAGCCAAAGGAGAGAAGTGGGAGGATGCAAGCGATGGTCTTTGCCTGTGTGTGTGTGTGTGTGTGTGAGAGAGAGTGTATGGGTATTTAATAGCAATAGGATGTGGGGCGCATAGTCCTTTTGATTTGTCTGTGTGCTTTTCTATGCGTGTGTATGAATGTGTGGATACATAGGCAGTGACAGAAGGTGACCCCTGTGTCAGTGGTTTATTATGTCCGGTTCATTTGCTAGGCCAGACTCTACTGGCTGTCAGTTTTACTGCCTGACTGTGTCAGCTGGACAGTGTTAAGTCTGATGGAGTGTTTTTGCCTCTGAAGCCATCCTGAACAGAAAGGCAGGGAGAGCTATATAACAGGCTCAGTGACAGGTTCTCAAAACAGGCGGGCCATGAATATGCAAGCTCTTCCACAAACAGCCTGGGAAAAAAAACTGCTTGATGTGGCTGAATCTGAAAATAAGCAATTTTGCCATATTCAACCAGCAGCATTGACACTTTCAGCATATTCCTCTGAGAGTCTCACTGTCTCTTCAATTTTATTTCTGTAGAGAGAGTTGGAGGAGAGAGTTTCTTGCCTGTTTCATCACTAAATATTAAATAATGTTTCACTTTAATGTCACAACATAATGAAGACAGGAGAGGCATGTGCTAAGGGATAAAAAGAAATCATAATTGGATATGTTTGAGAAGTTATGATATTTGTGCATTTTTTAATTATGTGATTTTGCACAAGTAACATGTCTTGATTGATTGGGATAAGGACCTCCTCTTAGCTCCAAATGTGCTTCCACCCTCCCCTGTTTAATGCAAATTAAGTGAACATGTGCCTTTGATATTGAAATGATCTTACTGCTTTCCTACAAACATTTCGGCAGAAGTGGAAATGGAACTGCGTGTGCACTTTCTTACTGTAAGTTACATTTATGTACCTCACCTTAACCATGAGCTTCACTGGGACCCAGAATTAATGTTTTCTTTGTTAATAAACAACTAAAATTGCCTAAAAACAGATATGCATAATACTACTACTACTACTACTACTACTACTACTAATAATAATAATAATAATAATAATAATACAGTTACAGTAAAACAAATTAAATCAAAATTCACTCACATTGAAATGTAACAGTTGGAATACACAGAAATCTTTTGATACTAGTTCTGATATCATACCTGAGTTTTGGTACTGAAACCAAAACAATATAAGGTTTAGTTAATTATTATTTCCATTATATATTCACCTTTGATCATTTTGTGATTAATAATTTGGTTTTATAAAACATCAGAAAATAGTGAAAAATGCCAATTTCCCAGAGCCCAAGGGGACACTTTGTTCAACCAACAGTCGAACACTTGTACACTGTAATGTAAGACAAAAAACAGCAGCAAACTCTCAAATTTGAGCTATTGAAACCAGGAAATAAAATTAGCACCTGCCACCTGTTAAATACTGGGTATATGTTGGCTTTGGCAGGTAAACATTTCAGGTGACCTGCCGCAATGAGAGTTAGAGCTTCTTTATATTAAAAAAATATTATTTTTAAAAAGCAATTTCTAAATTTAAAGCAGTCTACAAACTTATAATACTTAAAATTAACTTATTAACTTAAAATAGGCAGATTGGGGGGACTGGGGGATGTATTACATTATGGTACATGGTAAATGCATACAGGCCCAGTGAGAGTCCCACTGCAGCAGACAGAGCAGCCCCGACCTTACAGCCCTGCTGTCCTGAAGTAACAACACACCGACTCACTAATTACCTGCTATTGTCTAGATAAGCAGTAGTATTGGCTCGTCCTTAAACTGTCTGCTTCTTCTGTTTTCTGTTGCCTTGTTCACATATCTTGTAGATAGCAGGCAAATTGTTTGCAAAGAGATTGATAGTGATATTTCCATGTCTCCTGCCCAGGTGCTTTGTAGATTTTACTGTGAAAAGGGTTGAGGGCAGGATCATATCCGTTCACAGTTAAAGTTACTCTGGTCTGGCCACCGTTCTGTACGAGGGGAAAGGGTGGTGATGCTATTAACTGAACTCCTTTCCTGTTTAGAGGAAGGGGCTGTACATTCCAGCACATACACACGTGCACGCGCACATGGACACGTATGAAGACATTCTTGTTCATGAGTACAAATACTTTTATGCGCACCACCTAAACAAACTTTATACTTAGTATACATTTTACAGCACATACTCATGAGCGTGCACTCACACATCTAAATGCAGGCACATGCCTTCCTGCTCTGACACATTCACTCACTCAATGACTCTGTCTTCCTTTCCTACTTTGTCTCTCTCTTTTTCTCTCACTCCCTTTACTGGAAGGCCACTCTGATAGACCCCCTTGTAAGGAGAGACACACCATCCCAGCTGATTCCAGGGGGAGTCCTTCAGAGACAGCACTTCCAGTGGCTTCAGTGCATTAAAGCTTTTACCTTTCGCTTCTAAAGGCATCGGGACAAAAACAGGCCGAGCTCTTTCTCTCCACTAGGGAGAGAGAGAATGCATTGTCTTGTGAGGACACTGATTACTTAGGAATCAGTCATCAATTATTCAAATGATGGCATACTGTATTGCCTCCACCTTTAGTGACAAGACGGCCTTTCAAGGCTGGGAAGTGCAGAGACACACCCTGCCCGGCCCGCAAGAATCAATACAGGCCGGGGTAGTTAGCTTCCTTGCTTTCTTTTCAGTCTGTCTCACTCTTTATACCAATGTGAAATTAGGGCCCTGGCATTACATTTGGGAAACCTTGAAGTGCCAGCTGCTGAACAGGCCACAGGACTAAGGCAGGCCACCATGGAGGCCTGTGGGGTTTGGAAACGCGCCCTTGGCATGTCCCTCAGTTCACTCTGCCGCCTTTTTGTCAAATTCTACCCACTCCCGTTGGTCTCTCCAGTGCCTGTTGTCTTAACTCAGCTGATTAGCTGCAAGTGAGCCTGATGAATGTCCGCAGTTCATCCACAACACCTGGTTCTCAGGAGAACCGATGCTTAAGTTGCCTCAAGGATGGAGACAGACGAAAAAAAGGGGACTTTCTCTCAGACCAATCCAAAGATTGGACCACCCAGGATTTGCATACTTGAGGTTTTTACTTTGCTTTTCTTCCTTGCCTCCACTCAACGGTGTTGCAGAGTTTTCCCTGGACCAGACTTCTGGCATACTTTACACTCCCACTCCTTAGTCACTGTCACTGAAACACAAAGAGCCCAACACACAGCCCTGTGTCCTGTCCCAGACTTTCTGACCTCCCTTCTCTGGAAGCCTTTGCCGCCTTGCAATGTTTGCTCACAGAATATCCTCTTACTCTGCTGCAGAGCCAGAGCCCTTATTTTGAACAACCACAGACCACTAAAAAAGGTCAAGCACCCCAGGCCAACGAGGCAATTATACAAATGAAGTGTAATTCACACCTGATCAGCTAAAGTGGATGGTCATTCTTTCTTTTTTGCTTGTATTGTCATGTGTTTCTCCCATGTTGTTATTTCAGGGAGATGTCTCTGACTTTCAAGGTCAATGGGCAAGCCACTGCTGTTTATTTGCGGACCATTTGGCCTCTCAGAGTTTGCCTGTGTTGCAGCTTGTGACATGAAAGAGTGAAGAAAATGTGAAGGGGAGATGAAAAATCTGGGGTGAGGAAAAGTATGGGAGGAGCCAGAGGATAGGGAGGGATGGGGGTAGAGGTGGGGAGGGTTGCTGGAGGAGTTGGATGACAATGGCTGGAGTCCAAGGTTGGCTAATAGTATCTGACACACTGCAATTTTGAGGCTTATATCAACATTGTTTTTACAGCTGTAATTAAGCCACCTAATCAGAAGCACATTGGTCGGGACAGTCTGGGGTTGTGAGGGGGCAGACACAGTGAGCTGTGTTCAGCCCTGCGGCAAGGCAGCAGCACCGCACTGGGCTTGGGCTAGGTGGAGGCCAGCCAAGGGAACTGTGGGTGGGAGAGCATCTTGAGTGTGACACACACATACACACAGATGTACACAAGGGCTGTACATTGTGAACCAGGGCCACACTGAGTACAGATATGGAAAGGGAGCTTTTTTTCCCTGCATTTGTGTATGTGTGAGTGTGTGTGTGTGTGTGGGAGTGTGTGTGTGTGTGTGTGGGGGGGGGGGGGGGGTTTTTGTGA
>NC_060153.1:8879535-8884113 GCF_021292245.1 Micropterus dolomieu | reverse complement strand
GGGGGGGGGGGGGGGGGGGGGGGGGGGGGGATTTTTGTGATACATGTGTCAAAAGTGTGTTTGGGGTTCTGTGTGTTGCAATAGTCTCCTGGTGGCGTGCATATCTGTGTTTATCAATTGCTCATTTATGCCCAAGTCTTACTTATGCACGTGCTCTCAAGTGCATTTCCATGTTTGTTCAGTGGACGTTTTATGGTGCGTGCCTTTGTGCAAAAATGTGCAACTTGCAAATGTGTATATGGGAGAGAGAGGGGGAACATGTGCATGTGTGCGGTCGCCTCAGCCCCACAGACGTTCACCCCACCCTTGTCAGGGCCCAGTGCCGAGTCACCCAAGTCTCAAATGGCAACAGCACACAGACAGGCCCACACAGACGCACACACATACACACACACATACACACACACACACACTGAGCAGGACGCGGAGCTCAGCTGGGGCCAAAGTCAACAGATGAGCTGGTCTGAACTGGCTTGCTGTGTGTTCTGATTGTAAATTGCGCTGGTGATGATTAGAGAACTCCAGCACAGGATGTCGACTCTTAAAACTGTCCAGAGAAAATAATTTTCTACTATGTTCAGGAAACTTTTTTTTTTCTTTCTCTCCTTTACACCGCTCCCCACACCAACCCCCCCACCCCTTCCTCTTTAATTTAAACATCATGGGGCTGTATGTGAGGAGGTGGAAGGAGTTGGTGTGTAAATTGGTTTAAGGCCTCCAGAGTAAAAAAAAAAAGCCAGACAATTGAGGCTGTTTCATCTTATCTCTGCAAGTGCACACACACAGACCCATACATTTCCATGGTCAAACGTGTGCAATTGTAAATATCCCCAAAATGTCACTAAGTTTATAATTTATTTGTATGGACATCTGCAGTGGTTAGCACTGTTGCCTCACAGCAAGAAGGTTGTGGGTTCAAAACCCGGTTGCCCCGGTCTTTCTGTGTGGAGTTTGCATGTTCTCCCTGTGTCAGCGTGGGTTCGCTCCGGGTGCTCCGGCTTCCTCCCACCATCCAAAGACACGCAGGCTAGGTTAATTGGTGTCCTTAGGTGTGAGTGTGACTGGTTGTTTGTCTATGTGTGGCGATCTGTCTGAAGTCAGCTGGGATTGGCTCCAGCCCCCCTGTACGCAGGATAAGCGGTTTACGATGGATGGACATCTGCAGTTGTCTTGATCTGTTTATGTTTCACCGTCTATGAATGTGTGCATTAACAGCATTAACAAGTTGTTTATTCCAGGGTGACTGTCAGAAAGAAGTGGAAAGAAAGATCAATGAGGGTCTGTGTAACAGAGCCAGAGGTTGATGGGGATGAATGATTATTGTTCTGCTCTTTACCTCCTACTCACTGTTTCATGATGTCATCATCCCAAGCCTCGCAATACTGGGCTAGCCCAGCTTGTTGTTGTCTTCTACATCCCCACAAAAACCACAGCTTTCTGACTCATCACTCACTGACTTTACGCTGGGCTTGTCTGATGGACTGTACAGAGAAACAAACCTAGATAGATGAATCCCTTTTGATGTTGCTTATATTGATTAGAAACATCAGTGCCTATGTGGTAGCATTATAGTCCATGGCTCATCTTTGATATGCAAAAAATATTTTGGCATCAATAAACATGCCAATAGAGTCAGAATATTGGACTGGACAACTGAGCCGAGTTTGCTTAACTTCCTGCAGACTGTAGCCAGCTGGCAGATTTTGTCCCACATTCTTGCACCCCTGCTGCGTCGCCCAGCTTGGTGACCATGAATGTGTTAGCAACTACTGAGTCCTTTCACCACGTCCTTCAGGCTAATTAAGATTTATGTCCTTTTTAAAGACTTTGCCATTCCCTTCCTCTACAGATGACATTTTTGCTTCTCTGAGTCATACAGTATATACATTGATTCATTTTTCAAACATGGTATGCTTTGAGGAAGTAAAAAAAAAAATTATAGAGGCAAGGGAGGGAAAGATGGACGGAGAAAGAGGAAGACAAGTTTGTGTGACTATTCTGGAACAGTGCGCTGCTGCTTGCTTAAAGTTTGGCAGCAGTTACTCTCTCTTTCCCTTGTTACTCCCTCCTTCTCTCCCACCTCCACAGAAATGTCCAGCTTGATTTAATCACAGAGGCAGACGGGAAATCAAACTGGGCGTGGGACCAAAAGCCTCCATGTGGGGACAGGCCTGGTCCTGTGACCTAATCGACCCTGGGGGCAGGCAACAAAGACAGTCAGTGAGTTTGTGAAAGAGAGTCTGTTAATATTTGTGTAATCGTGTCTCTGTATGTGTATGAGTGTGACTTGAGGAGGGGAATGAAGCTGGCGGAGAGAAGGGAAGATGTTAATGTGTCCCTCAGGTGGCAGCAACAGCACAGTCACACACAGACTTGTGTTTGACATGAAGAAGGTGGGGAGAGTATTTCCTATACCGCTACTGCCTCCTCCTCCTTTTCCTGCTGTGCGGTTCAGCCAGCTTTGAATTCCTGTCGACAAGCTCCAGGTGGGGAATGGGCCACCTTTTGCCATCCCCGTGCCCCCCCCAGGAGAGTCGCTGTCTTTCCCAAACATGCTACACCTCAGTCTTCCTTTCATTTGTCCAATTCTTTTTTATTTTACCCCTCCCCCCCCCCGTGTTTCATGACTGTTTACGCAAAATGACGGTTCCTCCTCCGCTCGCCGGCTTGTGGTTGACCGAAACAAATAAATAAATCCACGAGGACACACATTCATTCACAAACAGTCTGTGCACACTCCACAAGCTCATAACAAGATGAGAGATGGAGAGAAAATGTAAGCTGTGGGAAGAGAAAGTAAATTAAAAACAAATCATGGCATGACTATGGAATGCAACTGCCGAACGGCGGAGACAACTAACTAAACAACGGTCATGGGATTCTCTGGCCCCCTCGTCTTTGTTAAACAGTAATCAGAAATAGTCCAGATTTAACCTCCTGAGAATAAAATAAAAATGACATGAGGTTCTTAATTTAACTTAGTAACAGGACAATTTAAAGAGGACGAACACCTTGTCTTACTGAAAGCGTGTTATTATAGTCTCAATTTGGCTCCAACAAGGGCCCGGTAGTGTGCAGTAGTGTTCAAACTGCAGTCATAGGTCCTGAGGGACGTCTTAGTATATGTGTGCGTCTGTGTGTGAGTTCAGGAGAGGGACTGTGGAAAGACCCAGATTTATACGTTTTGCTCTTGAAAAATCCCAAAGATATGTTGGAAGCAGCGGGGGGATTTTATAAAAGTCTTCTCCGGTTTCTCTGGTTCAGCATTTTGTCGTAGTGAGGACATTACGTGGTGACAACGGGCATTAAAATACTGCCCCCCCCCCCCCCCCCCCCTTTTCCCGTTCACACCCGTCTGTCTGAGTTCTTAACTCTGTCTCTTTCTTAATTCTTTTCCAGACTGAAATTTCTTCCTTGAAAATAGTGTTACAGCCAACTTGCAGTTAAACTATAGGTGCTCATATTTTTCTTAAATGTAAAATGAAATAATGAATTCAGCTGGACTAAAATGGCATTTAATGCAATTGATGGACTGAACAATGTGATTCATGGGAAAACTGGGACCACAAACATACATGCTGCTGTATGTAATGTCTTTCCTGAAATTGTTCTTAGCCACATTCCGCTCCAACAAATAATGAGTCTTTCCCTCTCAGATATGTTGCTTCTTCTACCATTACAGCAAGGGCTTCATTTCAAAGGCTTTTTCCTTGAAGCTAAATACTTATCTTATTCTAATGGTACTCCTGAGAACAGACCGCTTATCCTGATATGAATTGAAAATTCACTAAAGGAAGCAGCCATGGCATGAGATATGAAGTATAAAACATAAAACGGGGCCTCATACTTGAGGGGGCGATGCAGAAATATTTACACTAAGTTCCAGTTTTATTATTAATATACGCATGAGCAAGGTTCACTCATTACATGTTTGAGTCTGAGAAGAGCAAAAGCAAAACTCAAATGCAGAGACTGTCATGTGCATGTTTGCTCACTGAAGACACTTCTGACATTCAGCCAGATTAAAGCCCAATTCATGACTCTGGTTGCTGTTTCCACAGCACCATAAAGAAATCATTTAGGTCAGAGGAAATGATTAAGTGTTAATAATATTGTGCCAGTGCTCTCTTTGTGGATATGGATGTTAAAGTAAACTGGAATACCAAAATGGTCTGTTTGGGTGGTTGACTAGATGTGAAACCGCATGAGTGTCCTTGGGACCAGCCTGTTCTTTAGAATGTGTGTGTGTGTGTGTGTGTGTGTGTGTGTGTGTGTGTGTGTGTCGGGGCAAGTGCGTGCGTGCGTAAGTGTATCTCAACCAGCTTTGGCAGGAACTTGGGAAACCACTGGGAGCTCCTCCAGTAGTACCTAGTGTAGACTCATTTATTGACTCAGTGATGGTTAGAGGGGCAAGTGTTGCCATCTTAACACCAGCACAGCAGAGAGGGAGACAAGACACACACACACACACACACACACACACACACACACACACACACACACACACACACACACACACACACAGATTTATACTTGTATACATATAAGGACCCTAGCTCTTAACCATCAAAACCACTT
>NC_060153.1:8857686-8879435 GCF_021292245.1 Micropterus dolomieu | reverse complement strand
AGACTGTCATGTGCATGTTTGCTCACTGAAGACACTTCTGACATTCAGCCAGATTAAAGCCCAATTCATGACTCTGGTTGCTGTTTCCACAGCACCATAAAGAAATCATTTAGGTCAGAGGAAATGATTAAGTGTTAATAATATTGTGCCAGTGCTCTCTTTGTGGATATGGATGTTAAAGTAAACTGGAATACCAAAATGGTCTGTTTGGGTGGTTGACTAGATGTGAAACCGCATGAGTGTCCTTGGGACCAGCCTGTTCTTTAGAATGTGTGTGTGTGTGTGTGTGTGTGTGTGTGTGTGTGTGTGTGTGTCGGGGCAAGTGCGTGCGTGCGTAAGTGTATCTCAACCAGCTTTGGCAGGAACTTGGGAAACCACTGGGAGCTCCTCCAGTAGTACCTAGTGTAGACTCATTTATTGACTCAGTGATGGTTAGAGGGGCAAGTGTTGCCATCTTAACACCAGCACAGCAGAGAGGGAGACAAGACACACACACACACACACACACACACACACACACACACGAGAAAACAACATCAAATAGTGCTTTTAAGAGGCTACAGTGTGTAACTGGTGTGCAGTTTGCCTCCTCATGGTAATCCAAAGTAGTTTCATACAATTTGAATGACAAACTACACTGACAGCCTAAGGGGTGCATTTGGCAGAGGAGAGGAGAGAGACAGGGACGAGCACTAAACTGCAGCTCAGGTGTGCTGCTCTGGATGGAAATCACATGCCTATTCTCCAGTTGCTCTCCTCAACTCTGGGCCTTGAGAAAGGACTTTATTTTCCCTTACCTAAAATGGTGTGGGGTGCAAAAGAAGCTCTGATTCACACATAGCTGGCTGTGTTATTTTTAATTTATTGGACAAAGCCTCAGCTGCGGATGTCATCGGAGAGATTCTGGCGGTTCAAGTGTACTCTAATGCAGCCCAGGCTTTGTATTAATAGTTAAAACTCAACAGCCCAATCAGATCACCAAACCAAACAACACTAATGCCTCAGCAACAGTCTCCTATGTTACACTCTCAGTCTTTTCCAGCGGATGTCTACAGTGAACAGGATGCCTAGAGGCGCAGCATTGAAGATGTAAAGGTTCACGAGTGTTAAGTATTACAAAATCCAAACAAAATGTGTGGTATAATTGCATGCAATAGGTATCATCATTAAAATTTTAGACATTTCCATTGGGGTATTGCAAGCAGTACAAATTTATGCATGTCTAATAGTTACTAATGTTAATGTTCACCTCTCATATTTGTTTTTACTTATCATGGAGTAATGTGGACCACTGGGGAGCCTATTGTTTAATAAAAAGGGCAGATATAATTTCAGCACACTGCGTTCAAACACAGGGAGTTGTATCTGGTGAATGGTCAATATCCTCGATCGATGCTGTTAAAATTTGGGATGCCATAAGGCCCGACAGCTATGAATTGTATTATTTTGGGCAGAGTGAAGAATGGATTGAGTGGGATTGTTATGTTTTGGGAATTTAAGCCCAATATTTATTTTCTCTACATACACGTTTTGGAGTTTGGGGTATGAGGCATTAGTTTTGGGTCAAATCACTGCAGGCACATACAACTTTAGCTCCTGAATTCTCTGAACTACACATAAAATTTAAATATACAATGCCAGCTACATACGGGTTCTCTTTTTGCTTTTATCACTGCAGTTTCTAAAAATCTACAGTACATGTTTGATAAGGCATTGTGATTAAATAATGATGAGCTACTTCATATTTCCTCCATCTTGAGGAAAAAGTTAATCTTCTTAAGAAGGGAAATAAGACTGAAGCGTTCCAATGTGCTCCAAATTGGGAAAGAAGACAATTAGGCTGGCTTGTGGCTGTCAGTCAACCCACTGTTGCAAGGTGTGCTATGAGGTGAAATCAAGCAGGCGAACCAGGGGAGAGGTGGTGTAGTGAGATGGAGAGGCCAGGCAGGCAAGGGGCTACACTAGAGTAGCCGAGTGCTGGGGAGGGAAACACCATTGTACTGTTCGTTTGGAGACATTCTGTCTGCTAGGCTGACACCTCGGATCACAGTTTGATAGACGGAAGAGTAGCTCTCACTGACTAGGTCCTATTAAGGTGGATGTTTTCAAAGTTTGGGCCTGGCACTAGGGAAAAAATAGGAAGGACACAGAGGGGAAGTGGAGCCTGAGCTGAGCTGACATGCTTCAAGACCCTCTTCCCCAAACGCGCAGTCGGGGGTCAAATCGCTTTCCCTCCTTCGCCCAGTCTGGCTTGGTGTCCAACTTACTGAATGTCTAATAGAGAGAGAGCTTGAGATAGCCGCACAATGCTTCACAAACACACACACACACTCGCACAGTCACATTTGGAAATACACTCTGATATCATGCATGTACCAACACAGCAAACTACAAAGCATGCATGTTTGCATGTTAACACATGCTCACAAGCGTTCATGCAAGCATAGATGCTCACAGATGTGCATATCTGCATATGTAGTTTTGTACCTGATAGTGAGACGACTGAGTGTTGAGTCCAGTAGGATAAGTGGACGTAGGTTTCCGTGCAAGACTGTTTGTACCCCACTGAAGCCCCCTCTCCTGGATCAATGCTCTCCCGCTGTCACAGTGCAGTGAACAGTCAGAGGCAGCCAAGAGAGGCCTGCTAGACCTACAGAGGCACAAAAGCATTGAGAGGTAGTAGAGGGGGGTGGATGGTGGGGGCAACGCTTGAATGTGTGTGTATCCGCACTGCTAGTCGAAAGAGAGGGGCGAAAACAGATACACTGCACCTTGACCACCTATTATGAAGCTCTTTGCCGCGATGTCAAGTGAAAGCAAGTTAATTGGGTGAAGCTGTAGAGCATGTTAGGGCGGTGGTTGAGGGCTCACCGACTTGACAGTTGAGTGTCAGCGGGACCCAGTCAAGTGTGGCTGAGAGACAGAGCCCTGTCACCGGGCCTAAAGCAGGGCCGCTGGGGCTGTTAGGGAGAGAGAGTGACCCCTCCCTACACACACACACACACACACACACACACACACACACACACACACGAACACACATTGACACATCTACCCAATTACATTCACTCATCCCTTCTGGTGCACGCCCACACTGTGTCACAAATGAAGATTATTTTAGAGAGTTAAATAATTACCTTTTTTTAAGGTACAAAATCTAGTTAATTCTTTAAAGTTATGTCAAGATCAGGCCTGTTTAAAGCAATAGTTGACTATTGACTCGTGACCCAAAGTTATTTTTCTTTTCTTTTAAGTTTGGATATTTAAAAGGAAAGATTTGTGCCTTGTGCAGTTTAAGAGAAAGAACAATAAATAGAAAAGAATATGTGTTAAGTTGTCTTTAATAGCCACTACAAGATTATTTATAAAAAGTATATCAAAAGAAATACTCATGTCTCTAATGCAAATATCTTATAGTTGTTTGTTTGAATTTCCTCTCAATATTAGTTTTTTTTTGCCAGTAATCAGATTACTGGCAACTGAAACTTCGAACCATGACTCAAATTGCTATTTTATGTGGAAATTAATGAATTTTTATAATTATTATAACTGCCAAACATAGAACTTTTCTTTCTGTAATTCAAAACCCAAATTGAACACTAATAACATTGATTGTATTGAAAAGTGCAATGCATTCACTAATTTAAAAGCAATGAGTGGGGGACCTGACAAGTTATTGACAAACCTAAGCAGAACTTAACGAAAGAGGCCCCAAATATTCACCTTTAAGCAGTTCCCCGGGGAGGGTTATGGAGCAGCTTTGCAGATAGTGTCGGAGGGTTGCGGGATGCCCATTTATCTTCCTAAAGCTCACATTCAATCTCCATCACGCTGTCAGATGTAAATGAGACCCTCGCTTTTGTACCTTTCACACACCCAGAAGTGCTACTCACTGCCCCTCGCTCAGTATGACAAAAAGACCCTAATTAGAGAGGATTGAATGATAAATGAGAGGAATATGGTCATG
Organism: Micropterus dolomieu; assembly: GCF_021292245.1. Classification (NCBI taxonomy): domain Eukaryota; kingdom Metazoa; phylum Chordata; class Actinopteri; order Centrarchiformes; family Centrarchidae; genus Micropterus; species Micropterus dolomieu. The sequence continues at coordinate 8,875,468 of NC_060153.1, read as the reverse complement.
GACTTGAGATCATTGTGTTTTACACCATGTTATGTCCATGGCTATAATATTTGTGCTGAGCGGTGTGGGAATCAAGCATGGCAGCAGATCCCCTGCAATGGGTGTCTCAACATACTCAACGATCCATAATGTAGGCCTTATGAAATTGATGGACCAGAACACAGTCTCTATTCCGAAAGGCACAAAGCATTTGACAAGGTTGTTAGGACTTTGTCCAGCCACGGTTACCGATTAGGCTAATCCTGTGGATTACTGTTTGTATCAAGCTGTGCAGAAGCATAGAGTAGGCATTCGGAGCTCTGTCCCCAAGTTTAAATCTACATGCATGTGTCAAGGTGTTCCTGAATTTATTATTTAGTCACAAAGTAATGAATAAATGAATTTAATGTATTTTTATCAAAATTTAGGCAACTGACTTTAGTATAAGGATGTTTGGGATATAACTGATCAAATCCAACCCTGCAGCTATACACAATCCCTTTGAAACAGAATGAAACACCACTTGCCTGAAGCAGCTCTGAAATAATTATGCTGATTTGATTATCCAGCAGTACAATATTCGCCAAGTAACACATGTCACTGAACCACATTGCTGAATTCTAAAAGTAAGAGTGATCCTAAAAACAAAACAGTTGGCTAAGCTTCACTGGTGAAGTCTAATTGGTCTTTAGCACTTACTGAGGGTTTCATATAAACTGTGTGGTTATCCTTACAGTCTTAATCTCACGAGAATCTCCTAAAACCTGAGCATCAGCTTAATGCAATCAGATACGCTTTTAAAATCGAATTCCTCAAACATTTCTACCATTGTCCAAATGTCCGCCCCCTGTCTGATTCTACTTCATGACTCCCTACTCCTCTACTAACAGCTTTGTAAACTGCTTAAAGGACCATTACGTCTTCTTACTTCCTCTGTCATAATGGGTTAAATGTACTACAGGCTGTCAAGTCAAGCAGTTCAGTTAAAAGGCTATAAACAGTCAAGTCGTGAACAGTACCCCTGTGATGAAATACTTTTTCATTGCTGTCTATTCATCTTAAAAAAACAGATAATAATGGAAACAACTGGCCTATAAATCAACATTATAAAAAAGAAAATTCACCTCAGTATGCAAAATTTCTGTTTGCAGTGTGCATGGAATACTTTATTCACCACCAAACTTTTGTAAGAGTATTCTAACCTCAGCAGTTGGCCCATATGCTCAGTTATTAATAATGATATACTGGATCACTCATTGTCTTTGGGTGAGTTAACAAATTGTGGCAAACCAAAGCCAAAACACCATTGAAACTGTACATAAAGTAACACATACCAATGTAATGAACTGGGAGGGACGGTAACAAACTATTTAAAAAGTAAGGTATAATGTTTAGGTCACCATAATTTAACATTAACAATATTAAATACCTTTTTTACTTCATCATCATTGTTAATTATGAGATTGTACTATGTTATTTATAAATTAACATATTTATGATGTAATTACAGGACAACCCATAGTTATCATGCCTGCGCTGTGGCATTTCTATAATTACATAACAATTAAAACTTTTCAGTTAATGTTTATTAAACAGAAACTGTGATGTCACAAGAGACCACTTTTCTTATTTTCCCAATCTATTGTAATTAAAAAAAAAAAGATAAGTTTAGGGTCCTAAAGTTCCTAACAAAGAAAAAAGGGTGAGAAAATCAATAAGCCATTTTAGTCTCTATCTATCAAAGCGGATTCCTTCTTGTCTGTTTTAAAGTGGGGATGTGGCACTTTAATAGGATAGCGCAAGGCTGTTTGAAATGTATGCCAATGATTCCTGTCATTTCATGGCAGCCCGGCCATGGTTCACTGAGCGCCCACTTCTCCCCTGTCAGCTCGACTGAAGACAAGCATTTAGTTGCAAACTTTGAGCAGGTTGCGCAAACCAGAAATGATGTGACTGCTACTTCCAATCCCCATCCTTCTCTTTCATGCTGCAATGCCACTGGCGGTCAAAGAAAGGAGAGAGGAGAGTGCTTTCCCTCATTTAACTGAACAACATGCTGATTTAGTAAAAACCTTAAGGGTGAATAGACTAGAGGGGGTTCAAAATTGAAAGTACGAGAGGTAAAAGTGGGTAGAAGCTTAGTGCAGAAGAAGTCAAATGTTATCAGTTGACCTTTTGTGTTTAGCTCATGGTCGCGTTAACGATATATATAATCTGTCATTGACTGAATTTTTGTAACAATGACGGAAAAATCTGCTGTCCATCATTTTGACAGATTAAGACTAAGGGTGATCTACTGTAAGGTAAAGTAATTCACATGGAACACTGTCAATAACCACATGTAGACCACCTGTAGGAGACCACCTGTTCAGTTGGTGTCAAGTGTGCATATTAATTATCCATTGTCTTGGAGCCTTGTCTTTGATCTCACATGCATGACCTCGTTGCCATCGCATTGGCTATATCTCTACATAGCCTAGCTATTGCAAAATGTCATGGCAGCTGAGTGTCCGAAGTTTCTTTAGATAGCCCAATAATTCTGATGTGATACTGATAACAACAGCAAGTAGCTGCAAGGAGATCAAGATCATCATGTTCTGTGTGGTGACATGAAAAGTGTGTTTGTTCATCTTTTGTCTCCATGCCCATATCAATGCATTATCTGTAATTTATGAATATTAAGATTGAGTTGTTTTTGAAAACTCAACGCTATTAAAAATTTAAATGACAGGAACATTCCTTTGTTAAATCTGTTGTCCTCATATTAATTAAACCAAACATCCCATTTAGGTTTATACACTCTCTCAACTTACGCTGTTATACCCACAGAGCACAGGACTACAGCTTTCATTTCTCATGCATGGCCAGCATAATTTTCCAGATATTGATATAAAGTCCGATCTACACATTTTTTAAAACAATTTCTGTGTTAACACTGGGCCAGTAAGTTAGTATCAAGTAGCCCTGCTGGCTAGCTGACAGTTTGTGTGCGTCAAGGCCACGGCCACGGCCCTGTATTTTCTGCCTTGTAGCACACCAAAGTAAAATCGCTTGTCAGGCCGAGGTGTCTGTGAACTGACAAGATGCCCCAGTGACATTTCAGCTCGAAAGAGCAAGTGTCTTGCAACCGAGTAGTCAAATATCAGAGAATAGGTCAAGCAGGGCGGAGCTGAGTGCTATCCGGAAGGCCAGTCTCTACCAAACGCCAAACGCCCCCTTGACTTTGACAAGTGGGACTGCTGAGGGGTCAGTGAGGGCAGCGAAGGGGCGGCTGTGCGACGGAACAAAGTGATGTTCTGTTGGGCATGGCCAGACAGTGTGCACCTTATTGGCTTCAAAAGGGAAAAGACATTGACATTGATTAATCTTCTTAACCCTCTTGAACATGAAGAGAGTGGTGGGGAGCTTAGAGTGGAGGGGGTTTGGCAGCCCCATAAGATGGGCCACTCCAGTGGTTTGTACGGAGCATGGCCCCCTGAAATGTACTCTGACATTCATTAGAATATCTTTGACACCTATCATAGGGGAGCAAGCAAGGCTAGAGGAGGAGAGCACTGTCTCCAGTGATCTCAGTCACCCCCAAAATCTTTAAGATTGGGTCATGTGAGTAAAATCACTCCTAGATAAACAGTGGAAGAATACATAGGACATGGTAGTCATGTGTTTCCTTTCCAAATGCAGTTTAATTTACTGTAGTTTATTCAACTAGGACAGCATTTATTAGAACACAAACTTACAAGGAGTCTGGTGAGATAGATTGCTGGATGGATCATTTTCATCCACCGTCTTTGGGGCAGTCTCCAGTTGGACTTTCACTGTCCATGAACACTGATGCATAGAGTTTTGAATGAAACAAAGAAACACGTGAAAATTGTGCATGCCTTTGCATATGCAAGGTGTCAATTCTAATGCCGGTTGATGTTGTAAATACATAAAAGCCTCTACCTTTAGCTTATGCCTTTGTGTTTTTTTTTGTTGTTTTTCTGTTTTGTTGAATTTTAATGGAAACAGAAAGAGAGATAGAGAAAGAGAGAGAGCATGTGTCAAAGTCTTGACAGCCATCAAGGCAATACGGCGGTGCTGACATAAATATTTAACACTGAGGGGCAACCTACAGCATGTCATGTCACGGCCGTGATTAGGGTGAACGGTGACCCCCTCTCATATAACATGGTTTCATGTTGGAAAGTGGCGGGGGCATGTGGCAGAGCTTCATAGGCTCCCTATCAGAGGATGGATGATGCTCCCTTTAACCCTCATTTCCATAAAGCCATTCCTTTGGAACAGTGTTCCCTACAGGTCTTGGCTCCCCTACCTGCTTATTCCCCATCTCCAGGTGTTGCAGAATCCTTGCAGAGCGAGCTGCCTATGAGACTACAAGATCAGACCTGTTTGAAGACGTTTTATGTGTGTCTGTGTGTGTGTGTGTGTGGGTGTGTGCGTGTCACTCTACTTGACATCAGACCTGATGGTGTAAGTCCAGGGAGAAGAGCTGTTTATCATTCAGCCAACATCATTTGGTTGTTTCTTATCGATTGGTTCAAAAATGTTTTTCCAATGTTATGTCATTGTTTGCAGGCCGTCAAGGGTGAGCCCCCTGTGAATAATTCCAACCTTAATTGGAAAGAAATCCATACATGGAACTTAACTTGCACACAAGATCACAGTACCCTGAAGAAACAATTACGAAGCATAGAGAGGTAATCAATGGCTAAGCCTTCCCATGAAATGTCACTAGATGAAACTGATAAGGCCCTGTAGTATTAGCATTTATTAATGGCTTTTTTCCAAAGTATCAAGTAAATAAAGTACAATTAAAGATAGCACCAAAGGGCAGTGAAGAGTGGCAGATTCCATATAAGCCCAAATAAAAAATTAAACCTCATTTGTAGAATGCAGAACCTTAGTTAATAAATCATCAATTCACTTTAGCAGCTAGTGTCTTACCTTTACTGCGCATGCGCGGAAGTGGTGATGCATGCGTAGTAGAAGTATAACCGGTTGGGAAAAACGCTTTTTAAACCTTATTTTTGGGCAAAGTTGTCAAACTCTTTCAGCGATTTATATCAGATTTTAATGCTGATTCTAGTCATGTAGTTTTTATGTCCCGGTGACCAGTAAAAGTGCAGTTCTGGCTCTCTCCCCATTCATTTAGATAGGAGCCTGGTCTTGTTAGTCCGAAATAGCTGACCGGAAGCGTTGCCAAGATGGTGGCTGAGTGGCAGAACTTGCAGACTTTAGTGAAAATGTCCAAATTAAGTGTCAATATGTTGTGTGGTCACCAATATTTTACCGCACTGCCTTAACCCTCTTGGGCATGGAGTTCACCAGAGCTTCACAGGTTGCGACTGGATTCCTCTTCCACTCCTCCTTGACGACATCATGGAGCTGGTGGATGTTTGAGACCTTGCACTCCTCCACCTTCCGTTTGAGGATGCCACACAAATGCTCAATAAGGTATCACCATCACTTTTACCCTCAGCTTCTTTAACAAGGCAGTGGTCGTCTTGGAGGTGTGTTTGGGGTCGTTATCATGTTGGAATACTGCTCTGCGGCCCAGTCTCCAAAGAGAGGGGGTCATGTTCTGCTTCAGTATGTCACAGTACATGTTGGTATTCATGGTTCCCGCAATGAACCAGTGTCAGCAGCACTCATGCAGCCCCAGACCATGACACTCCCACCATCACCCCCGACTGTAGGCAAGACACACTTGTCTTCTCTGTCTTGTACTCCTCACCTGGTCGCCACCATACATGCTTGACACCATTTGAACCAAATAAGTTTATCTTGGTCGCATCAGACCACAGGACATGGTTCCAGTAATCCCTGTCAGTGTTTCCCATACGTTCATTTATTTGTGGCAGCCCAATATCAACGCTGACCACCACAGATTGATTTTAGATATTTTTTTACTAGGCCTATTTAAAATCGTATTTGATTGCAGAGCACCGTAGCACATTAGTGCAGCACATCCTCTCACCCATCCTTCTCTCTGTCGCTTTCTCTCCCTCTCCCTCATGAACACAGCTGCACAAATCTGTCCAACGCTGTCAATGTCCGAGACCTAGCTTAAAAAAGTTAATAGCAAGCATGTAAGGAGCCTAGAAGCCTAGTTAATAAGGAGAGCTAAGTTAATGTTAGAAAACACCTGGGTTTTCGAGGCTAGCACGCTGTATATAGCTGATAGTCAATGTCGACTGCACGCACACACCCCCACCCCCATGCGCCACAGTTACACTGTCATTCTGTGGGAAACACTGCATGTCCGCAAACTGTTTGCGGGCTTTCTTGTGCATCATCTTTAGAAGAGGCTTCCTTCTGGGACGACAGCCGTGCAGACCAATTTGATGCAGTGTGCGGCGTATGGTCTGAGCACTGACAGGCTGATCCCCCACCCCTTCAACCTCTGCAGCAATGCTGGCAGCACTCATACGTCTATTTCCCATAGACAACCTCTGGTTATTACGCTGAGCATGTGCACTCAACTTCTTTGGTCGACCATGGCGAGGCCTGTTCTGAGCGCACCTTTCCTGTTGAACCGCTGTATGGTCTTGGCCATCGTGCTGCAGCTCAGTTTCAGGGTCTTGGCAATCTTCTTATTGCCTAGGCCATCTTTATGTAGAGCAACAATTCTTTTTTTCAGATCCTCAGAGAGTTCTTTGCCATGAGGTGCCATGTTGAACTTCCAGTGACCAGTATGAGGGAATGTGAGAGCGATAACAAATTTAATAAACCTGCTCCCCATTCCCACCTGAGACCTTGTAACACTAACGAGTCACATGACACCGGGGAGGGAAAATGGCTAATTGGGCCCAATTTGGACATTTTCACTGGTGTACTCACTTTTGTTGCCAGCAGTTTAGACATTAATGGCTGTGTGATGTGTTATTTTGAGGGGACAGCTAATTTACTCTGTTATACAAGCTGTACACTCACTACTTTACATTGTAGCAAAGTATCATTTCTTCAGTGATGTCACACGAAAATATATAATCAAATATTTACAAAAATGTGAGGGGTGTACTCGCTTTTATACTCTAGACAGGGAGAGGGAGAGCGAGAGTAATGAGCTATCTTTTTTTCTTATTTCTTCCAATGCAACAGGCCACAGCTGCATAATGTTCAAATTTATTCAAGGTTTATTGGGGTCAGGCCTCCCTACTGTACACAAGTTCATCATACTAATATGTAACCTCCAGTATTGATTTGTGAACTGGTTGCCCCAGAAGAAAATGGATAATGCTAAAAAACTAAAAACTAAATAAATTTTTTTGTGAGTAATAAAACACCTAACTACAGATTGAAGGAGGAGGTAACTTTTGCTGCTCAAATAAAAACATATCTAGCTCAGTTTACCTTTATATAATATATAACATCTATATAATCAAACTGAGACATTGTTCCATAGAAATGGTGTTTGGAGTAAGTCAAGTTTATTCATAGGCAGGACAGGACTGCTCACTAGCCAATGTTGCTACTAGCCATGCAGTATTTTTAATAGCCACATTTTTGTTGTTGGAAAATTATGTTTCATATGATTAAAGTTGACAATGGCATGCTTAAATTGGTGTGCTAAAATGTATTAATATTATCATTAGTGCTGATAAGGTTGTGTGTAAAGCTCTTTTTTAAAAACATAGTATAGTATAACATAGTATATTAAGATAAACACATAAAAAGAGTAGCTTCTTATTGTATATACTAAAAGTGCTGCGTCAGAAAAACTATTTATTTTTAACTGCAGTAAATACTGTAATACAGAGTAGAAAAATTATCTGCATTTGAAACAAAGAGCAAAGAAAAAATTATTTTGTCTAAGAAAAAATCCACAATTAAGGCAACAGGGTTAAAACGTCATGTAGGTCTATATCAGTTTGGGGCACATTGGATTGTTTGTTTTTCATCTGCATTTCCTCAGAGCTCTGACTGGATTTATCTTAATCATCATGAAGCTCTGGTCGCTCTGAGTAACTGGAGATACTTCCACCTAAAACAATTAGACAGGTTTTTATTTTCCAGATTATTCCCATACAAATGCATCTCCTGCTTTCCTACATGGCATGATTACTTTTATTAAAAACTAGAATTAACTCTGGAAAGGTAGTTGTGATATGACTGTATGATGTGACATAATGGCAGCCCTGCTAGTAGTAGCAACATGACCCATAATCATCAAGATCTCTGTAATTTTACTGTGGTCTGGATTATCCTGCTATTAAAAAAGCTCGCTATATCATTGCTGCCGCTGGTTAAGTTGATAATTAACAGTAGGCTAAAACAGCCCTCGGTCCTACGGCCTGTCCGCAAGTGTAATCTCCACAGCGTCGTCTTGTTTACAGTGTTGTTGGTGAAGATAGGCTTCACAAATTGACCAATGAGCAAACACTATGTGCAGGTACTACTCATGTCGTCGTGTGAAATTGCAATTCCTTTGTTATTTCTGACGCCTTTTGAAAAGACTAAAATTTTTCAGCATGTCAAAGTGGCTAGTGGGAGTGACTGTGTTGCCCACCATGGCTGAAATCCACCCGCATTTGGCGGGTGTTAATGTCAAGCCCTGTTCATAGAGCACATTTAACAACAACAAACAATGACCAAAGTGCTTTACAAAGAGATTAAATAAAACATAGTAGTCATCAAATAAAAAGACATACACATAGACATAAATACAAGCAACATTAACAAAAGCAAACAGCATTGGACAGGCTTGTCTTCAGGATGATATTTAAGAGGCTAAAGAAAATGTATTTATGGAGGGAAAAGATCTAATTGTTAGTGGCTAACTAATGTAAAATTTTAATTAATAGCCCGGGCTTTTATTTCAAATTATTTCAAACAGAATATTACTTGTATAAAAATTATCCAATAATATCAAATAGGCTACATGTCATTCATTTGATCTAGCTCCGATAGACTGCTTATGCTTTTATTTTGAAGGCAGCAACGAAAACAACAACACGGTGCAGGATGAGAAAAGTGTGGCCGAAGTTAACAGACAGAGAGCGATGGATTTCACATGACAGTAGTCACAACTTGGATTCATTTTTATGAAAAGCTGTTTTGATTATTTTGATCGGTGGACCCGTACAGAGTAAAGGAATTTAATAATCAAGGAACGGGCACATTCGGACTTAACGAGCGCTTCAAAGGTAACGGGAGTCTGCACTTTTCTTTTTCTTTTCATCTCTTGTACCTTGCCAGTTACAGTGGTAAATCTATAACAATTAGACTTTGGGGCTTGTTGTTTCTGTTAAATGAACTGAACGAATGAATTGTGGAGAATCTAACCGATGTAATGATGTGCGTCTATAAAAAACAGACCAGGCACCTGCATTTATTTGTCAAAATGTGTTCCCACACCAGGCCAGTAAAGGAGGTAGATGGCTATTTGGGGCTCGGTTTTACAGTATTCCACTGTTTAGGGCCAACAACTGAAAAAGTTGCTTGATCACCTTTGTTTTTTTCTGGGGTAGGTGGGATGCAAAGCAGTGATTGGTTACCAGATCTGAGGGGACAGGAGGTAGAATAGTAAATGAACAGGTAAAAGATGTAACCTGGTGCCAGTCCATGCAATGCTTTAAAAACAAATAAAGTAATCTTGAAATCAATTCTTTATTTCACTACTTCTGTACTACTAAGGAATCATATAGAAAATAAAATAGGGCCTAAAATGGTGCCATGTGGTACTCCACAGGAGATGGGTTCAGAGGAGGAGGACTTGGATGGTCTTGGATCACTAAAAGGCAGTTTCCAAGGCACTAGAATGCCAACAACATGATTAAGATGTTCCAAGAGGATGGAGTGATTGCCTGTGTGGAAGGCAGAGAGATCTAAGAGTGAAATTTCCTGAAAGATGAAATAATTAGTCACACTCAAGAGAGCAGACTGCGATATGGTGTGTCCTAAAACCTGACTGAAATTTGTGCAGTGTGCTGAATTGTAATGAAGGAAATGAGTTGAGAGAAAATTGCTTTTTAAGAATTTTTGAAAAAAAGTAGAAATCTGGTCTGTAATTGTCGGGAACAGACAGATCTAAATTAGGGGGTTTTTTTATCAGTGGGTGATTATATAAGGGCGTGTACAACTCCACTTTTACTTGTTAAATGGTGCATAATCTGGCTGCAAAGTAAGGCGCAAAGCGATTGTACGTAAGTATAAGTGTGTTTTGGGCATAACATGAATTAAACCAATCAGAGTGTCCCATTCCCTTTAAAAGCAAAGTGTGCCTGCACCTGACTCATTTCTGTTTAAATTGCGGACAAATGGTGTATTATGTGATGCTTTGCGCTAGGTGGAAGATAGGGCCAAAGATGTGTAAAAGATTAGAAAGAATTTGGTTTAGAGTTGGTAAAAAGTGAGGGGCATGAGCATAACTGACTGATCAAAGGAGGTTGGTGAGATATGAGATTGTATAGTCAGTTTTTCTAGTAAAGCATTTTAAGAAATCTTCACAGGTATCCTGACTGCAGGGTTGAGTACTGTATTTATAGTATTTAACTTTGGGTTCATGGGCATGTTTGAAGATGATAACAGAAAAATATTTGGTTCTCTCTGCTTTGACACACTGTTGGTATTTAGCCATACAGTGTCTCAGATGCTGGTAAGACAAACAGAAAGGTAGCCTCTAGCTAGGCAAAAGCCTTTTGATTTGATGACAAATCGTTTGTCTTAGCCACACAGTAGAACAGAAGCACTTGACACTATATAATTTACCTTCAGCACTTGGGAGTGTACTCCTTTTCCAGTAGGCTAAGCTGATAGCTCTTCCGGTAGATGACATATTACACCAGTCCTGTGGTCATGCCCAGGCCCCATCTCTCCTGTTCTTTGTTCAGTCACAAATCAGTCTGTGGGCTCCCTTAAGTGCATCTGTGTTTGTTAAGTGCCCAGACCATAGACTGTGGTGTTAATCCAATTTGCCCTTAACATTTTTTCGAGCCGTTGCCATGTGGTTGGGTGGTTAAAGGAGGATAGTGACACACCTGGGAGAAAATGAAATAACTCTCCCAAGGTACAGGAAAGGGATGAACTTGAAACAAACAACATGAGAGGGGATGAAGATGGGCTGTGAGTGCTGTTACCTGTCCCTGTAGTCATTTACACTCACAGACACACACACATACACACACACACACACACACACACACACACTCACACATCGTCACATACTGTGAGAGACAAAAGTCTCTGATTAAATTTTAATGGGAAGCCTTTTTAGGCCAGCCCTATTGTCTTTCCCATTAAAGTCTCAGGGATACTGGTATCCCTCTGGTGAACGGTGACAATAGAAGGCCCTCATATACTTTCCTCCCCACCTCTCTATCAGTGAGACAGAAGTGGGATGTTATTATTATTTCATGCCTCAGAAGAGTCCAGTGCTCACTTTAGGGCTTGGTCACAGCGGTGCAGCATCCTGCTCAGGGAATGCTCTGAGAGGTGCTCTGAGTGCACATACTATTGTTCACTTCAGGTTGTGTGCCATTTTCTTACATGCCCCCTGAGCGGAAGAGAAGCGTTGTTATTTCAGCCTTGTTTCGCTTGTGAAGACAAGAAAAGCATTTAGTGCTCCGGCAGAGGTCAAAGGTGAGAGGCAGAGTAATGGACAAGCAAACTGTAAAATCCTGTTCACAAGGCCTACCCACAATAAGTAAAACAAAATAAAGTCCAAATTACAGCAGCAATATGAAAACAGTAAGTGCTTGAATATTGAGTAAATTTACTTGCCCAAATCCTTTGGGCAAGAGGGTGCAAGGGACTTCACAGAAACAGGTGAAGAAGTATTCCTTAAGAGTCATTGGTTACAGTACACATACCTACATGAACACCTCCACTATATGATTACTAGTCAACAGTGTTTTGTCTTATCCAACAAAGGTTGAGGTCAAGGGCAAGTGGAATTTGTAGAAAAAACTAGAAGACATTTCGTCCCTCATCCAAGAGACTTCTTCAGTTCTGACTGACTGGTAAGGAATCTCAGCTATTTAATCTCTGTGGGATCGTTAGCTAGGATCGTCGATACCGCTGGTTCGTTAGTGCTCCTGGCTGTGGTACCGACAGTCGTCATGGTCGTTAGAACCACCCGTGGCCAAGTCTGAACGACCATCGTTGGTATCTTCACCTGAGGCCAAGAGGAAATGCTTGTTCAGTTTCCTGGGAAATGATGAAAGGACAGCATTGTAAGTGGGTGAAGAGTGGTGGCGTAGACCCCCTCCTCTGTTCAGCGACGGCTTCTCAACCCGGGTGTAAATGGCTTCCTTGACACCTCTTTCAAACCAATCTTCTCTGTCTAAAATGTGCACCGGGTGATCCTCAAACGAGTGTCCTTTGTCCTTCAGATGTAAATAAACTGCTGAGTCTTTACCTGAGGAGTTGGCCCTTCTGTGCTGAGCCATGCGTTTCTGTAGTGGTTGTTTAGTTTCCCCAATGTACAGGTCTGTGCATTCCTCGCTGCATTGGATCGCAAACACTAGATTGCTTTTCTTGTGTTTGGATGTGAACTCAGAAAATCAGAACTGAAGAAGTCTCTTGGATGAGGGACGAAACATCTTCTATTTTTTTCAACAAATTCCAGTTGCCCTTGACCTCAACCTTTGTTAATCAGAATCAGAAGAATCCCTGCTTTGTTGGATAACTGACCTGGATGACTGAGAACCTTCACAGACAAGTGTTTTGTCTTGAGTTTCATACAGCCATTTATGTAATAGTACACTATACAGCCCACCACTAGTATAATATTATTACATTGGTCTCTTAATATGTTAATGATACATTTGAAAGTTTACTGTAGCACGTCAAACCATTTTTATGTCCCACCCCATCCAGTCTGTGATGACGAAAAGTGAAATTGACGAGCACATCGATTTTAAGAAAAGTTGAAGATGTTTCAACAAAAGGCACCTGATAAAGCTAAATAGCGAGCTAGCTAAACCCAGAACTTCCTTATCTTCTTCCTGCTGTCTTTTGTGTCACCGCTCCAGCTGCTGACATCTTTGTCTTTGTTTTTGTAACAAGCTGGCCACCAGCGGCCCGTCCACCGGGATCTCTCCCGGTGCTCCGGTGACTAGCCTTTTTTTTTTTTTTGCCGGAGTTTCAACAACTCTCAAATGACTGACAAGCTTTGCGACGCATCCTGCCTGCTACTCGGTGCAGGGTGTTTTGAACGATTAGCGACGCGGCTGGTGGGTTGGGGGGATTACGGTAGGTTGTAGTTACTCGCACATTGTGCTCGTAAATCATTTTTCCGGTTCGCACGTATCAATTTTTAGTGGCATATGTGAGCAAAATGGTCACCGTAGAGCCCTGAAGTTGATTATTGTAAACTTGTATTGAGCACCATGGGCCTTCAGAAACGGAATTTCGTTCATTTGTGTACTCGATATGTGGATGAATGACAACAAACAAACTTGAAGTAGTAGCTAAAAAACATCCTGCTCAGCTTCCAGACCGCAGTGTAGCGCCAACCTCCATCACTTTCCCAGCAGTTGGAAAACAACAGACAGACTTTAATTAACACACACTGTGGCCTACACTGTACATTTACTGCCAGGCTAAAACCTAGAGCTCATATTTTCCTCTGCTCCGCTCGCTTTCACCATCACTTTCTGCCATATTTTATTGATTATGTGAAAGTTTAATAGCGACAGTCATTGATAACATAGTCATAACAACAACAGTAGCCTGCCTTGCCGAACAGGGAGAACACGGTTCTGTTGTGTGCACACCACAGACAGTCCGGAGCTGCACTTGAATTTATTCAGAATAGTTCAAGTCTGCATCGTGATAAATTTAAGAATCAATTTTCAACACCCCTAGCGGTTATATTGAATTATTGTATATTATATGGCTCATGTAAGTTACAGCGACTGAGACCTATGAATAATCTGTGTATCTTAAGCTGTGTATCAGCTGTGATACTAAGCTGTGTATCTGAGTATCGTAAAATTACAGTAAATCTAAAGTGAACGTTACAAAGCAAAGAGCGTGTTTTGCTGCTAACCCTGTCTATAGCAGTACATTGCTAAGCATCTGTGCAGGTACAAGTCTCTGTTTCTCCAAACTGGGAACATGCTGAACCCCATCAACTACAAGTAATACACAGACTATGGAGTACCTCATGCAGCCCCACTTCAACAATACCAAACTATCAATTTTATGTTCACACAGTTTCTCTTTAGTCTAACATCACTACAGCCTGTGGGAGTAGCCACAAAATGCTAACCACAAGTTCAACAGGCTAACCTACAAAATAAATGCTAAAACAACATAACAAATGGCAAAATGTTCAACTTTCAAGTTTGAAGTCGGGTCATGGACAGCCGGTAATGACCCATCACTGAGCTTGAACTGTTATCGTCTGTCATTAAGAAAGCAATCCAGAGTAAAATGCACACACGTTGCCATCAAAAATAAATTTTATCCACTCAGCTCTTCTGTCCTCTGAGGCTAGATGCCGATGTAGCAATTTGTGCTGGTTCTTTGATATGGTGTCAATTAGTTTGGAGCCCAGTAAATGTTCAGTAAGTTACGCCTAGCAGTTTCCATTAGGTTGGGCAAGTTCAAAGTTGATGTAATGGGGGTTTTGACTTTCTGTATTATAAGTCTTATTGTCCATTAAACCATATGATTGTTAAAATAGAAACACATTTGTTGAGTAAAATATATTTGAATATTATTTTTATTCATTATCAATGTTATTTCTAACACAATTAGCCCTTCCACTCTAAAATGAAAGTCAGGTCTGCGTATGTCCCTCCCGCCCCTGAAAATAACAGATTGAAAGCCTTTCTCCTTATGAAAGTAACACCAGCAATCGACCAACCAATCAACCAACCTACCAGAAGTTGTCGGCCCAAATTTAAAGTATTAATTTCAAGCATTCTTGTTTTATAATAGAGATACAGTAGCAAGGATGATCACTGTCCTTTTTAATTGCAGAGAGGAAATGTAAATCATTGCCTTAAATCAGATTTGACCAAGCCTTCAGTCTAAATGTTGAATTATAAATGTATGTATTCCTCTCTTACAACCTTTTAGCTTCCGTTGTTCAGGGAGTTGGGATTGTTAGGTGTCTGTGCATTCTCAAGACATCTGAGGGTATAATTAATGAAAAATAGACTAGCTGTGACCTTTGAGCGAAGTGATTGACACAGATAGACAGTTACAATCTTTTAACCTTCAGAAATGTCAAGATAAACCTAAACTCTGTGGCTGGGCCCGCTGACACCTGTCCTCCCTTCTTTTCCGGCTTGCATGCCACAGTATGAGTCTCCTTATGTTTACTATCACTATATTGATTTGTTTGTGAAGAGGCTGTGGTGCCTATTAAATATTCACAGCTTGTTTTTTCCCTTTCACCATCACTTTATTCTAAAGAGCAATTTGTCTCCTTGAGTCTTTATAAGTCATGTTCCGCTTACAAGTTGTAGAAACATGAAGGCAAATCCTTTGCACCATTAATTTTTAAATCTCTATTCTTTTGAATCTCTAAATCCCTTTATCTCCTTTGGCAGTTAGCTCATTTTGTCTGGAGCAGTGCTTCAAATAATAATGTGAGAAGAGCCCCCTCACACTTACAGTTCTGATAACTATCACTGTCTGTGCTGTTACTCTGTACTCTGAGGTAGTTCATAGGAGGGACTATCCCATCCACCCTTGTAATTGATTCATAGGATCACGCTATGATTTTTCCACAGTGAAAATATCAAAGACTGAAGATATCACAGCCAGATTCAACTTCATCCACACTTCTGTCAGCCAACTCAAAGTTTCCTCATATTTATTTCAGAGGGCGGCAAAACTTTTTTTCTTTTTCTGCTCCTTGTTTGTTGTTTTGTTTCAACAGAACATTGTTAAAAACAGTGGAAAAGTAGCTGAGGCAGATTAAAGCGCTCTTTTTGGACTTTTTTTTTCTCATTCTTAATTCCAATGTTCCCAGTAGAGCAGAGACTGAAGTCTTTGCTGCCGTCAGAGTGATTAGGTGTGGCTGCGGAGGCCAGCTTCCTACCCTCGTCTTCAGCAGGTCCTAATTTCATGTGAGTAGCTGAAAGGATGTGTTTGCGTTTATTTGCGCCTTTTATGTCGAAAAACTTCAAAGGCGCCCCTCTCCTCTTCACCTATCATCAATGACAGATAGCACACCCTGGGAGAGAGAGGAAATCACTATCTTTCTTTCTTTATTTGCTCTCCATCTGAAGATGAAATACACCACACCCCCTCCCCAAAAAATAAAGGAGCATGGTACTGATATTAGGAGGGCTGCAGGTGAGGCGCGTCCGTTAATATGTTAATGTAATCCTCCTGTTAGGTGTCTCCAATCCCCTCAAGATGGGCAGTAATCAGTTTGTTCCTGTCTGCTGGCTTTCTGGGAGGGAAAGGCAGCACTAATCAGAAGTGGCATAGCACTTGCAGATGCCAGGCAAAGGGGAGGGGAGCAAGATGACACTTCACGGATTTATTACCTCCCAATCTCCATCCTGAGCTGGTTGAATCCTGCATAAAATGGGCAAAATAAATAAAGCTAACCACCATGTTAACCAAACATGGCAAATGCCAACCTGGCAATTCTGAATCCAGAGACATCTCTTGAGTTTTGCCTTTGTGCTGAAGCTGTTTGTATTTTGCTGATTTGCATATATGAATTGTGTGTCCTCAATTCATTGTTACTATTTAATCATTTAGAATTCCTATCTTGTGCACCCTAGATGAAAATCTGATACATTTTCCCCCTTTGATCATGATAGAGTAAATGATAAAAAAACTAACTAACTAACTAAACTATGTATATATGAGCTGCAACTAATGATTATGTTAAATTATTGATTAGTCAGGCTACTTTCTCAGTTAATTGATCAGTCATTTCTATAAAATTAAGGTGATGTTCTTGAAGCTAGAATCAGGGAATATTTGGTATTTTTGAGTACCTTAAAATAAAACAATAACTGATTATCAAAATAGCTGCCACTTCATTCTC
The DNA here is from genome assembly GCF_021292245.1 of Micropterus dolomieu. Lineage (NCBI taxonomy): Eukaryota > Metazoa > Chordata > Actinopteri > Centrarchiformes > Centrarchidae > Micropterus > Micropterus dolomieu. The sequence continues at coordinate 8,858,520 of NC_060153.1, read as the reverse complement.
TGATGATCAACTAATTGATGAATACATAAGTTTCAGCTGTGACGTTAAAACATTTGCCATTTAGTGAGTTTGAAAAAATGCTGAAAGATTACTAACATACAGAAAGTACACTAAAGTAATATTACTATTATACTGTCAATAGACAGTTTGAAAGGTTTATATATATAATTTTGAATAAAACTAGACAGGCATTGTGAAAGAAGCTAGACATTTTGCATGTCTATAGTTCCTGTTTGTGACAAAAATGACAGCTATTAATGAAAAAAAATTCCTTCTTCTGTTCAGTTGTATATGTTTAGTTTACATTATCAAAAGTGATATAACCACACCCTAGATGTTTTGGTTGTTAGGCCATGCCCCTAATAAGTTTAGTAATTGAGCCTCACATTAAGTCTTTGACCTTTTGATGTAACTAATCTGGCCTTTTCACCCACACACATTCACCTTTGACCTCTGTCATTCTCAATACTCCGAACACAGGTTATGAATTTAATATTGATTATATCTCGTCCTAAAGATGTTCAGATATCGAGTCCTTTTCAATTCTTGGTGGAGATTACATATTCAGTGAATTATCTGTGGAATACATTTCTGACCTAGCAAATGTTTAATAATGCAGATGCATTAGGTCTATGATAGTTTCAAATGTGTAACTTGTGACTCCTCTATCTATCAGCCATCAACCTTATTAAATTTCCTTAACATTTTACCGCAAAGTAGAGGGGTATACTTTTCTTAGCCCATTGTAGTTTTTATAGTAAACAATGGGAAACTTTCTCGAATACAGGCTGGTTGCTCTTTGTCTTTATCTCAATATCTGTTTGTCAATTTGTC
>NC_060153.1:8847173-8857586 GCF_021292245.1 Micropterus dolomieu | reverse complement strand
TGTTCAGTTGTATATGTTTAGTTTACATTATCAAAAGTGATATAACCACACCCTAGATGTTTTGGTTGTTAGGCCATGCCCCTAATAAGTTTAGTAATTGAGCCTCACATTAAGTCTTTGACCTTTTGATGTAACTAATCTGGCCTTTTCACCCACACACATTCACCTTTGACCTCTGTCATTCTCAATACTCCGAACACAGGTTATGAATTTAATATTGATTATATCTCGTCCTAAAGATGTTCAGATATCGAGTCCTTTTCAATTCTTGGTGGAGATTACATATTCAGTGAATTATCTGTGGAATACATTTCTGACCTAGCAAATGTTTAATAATGCAGATGCATTAGGTCTATGATAGTTTCAAATGTGTAACTTGTGACTCCTCTATCTATCAGCCATCAACCTTATTAAATTTCCTTAACATTTTACCGCAAAGTAGAGGGGTATACTTTTCTTAGCCCATTGTAGTTTTTATAGTAAACAATGGGAAACTTTCTCGAATACAGGCTGGTTGCTCTTTGTCTTTATCTCAATATCTGTTTGTCAATTTGTCACTTTTTCTCTTTCTGTGGTTAGGCAGTGAGCTGTAGTCATTTGAGCAGGATGTATTTGTAGGTAGGTGTGTGTCTGTCTGTCTGTCTGTCTGCCTGTCTGTCTGTGCCTCTGTGCACAAGTCCATGTGTACACACACACACACACACACACACACACACACACTGTGTATGGCAGGACAGGGCGGTAAAGGTCAGTGCGATGGGTTCAGGAATGACAGGAAACAATGAACCTTCCTAGGTCCAGTAAATTAACCCATGTCACGGGCTGCTCATTCCTGCTGATCAATACTGAACACTTTGCTTTCAGAAAATGAGGGTCATCCTCCTTGGGCCCCAGCCTCCCTGGGGACGGACAGGAACGCTGATAAAACAATCACCATAAAGAGTTCCAGACTCACAGCTAAAGAGTGAGTGCTGGAGGCTCCTACAGTGTCAGCGTGTGTGCTAAGAGCCACTTGCTTCTCCTCCAACCCCCCTACCGCTGCTAGTTCCGCTCTGACAGGGGCATGGTCGATAAAGTGGATTTGAGATATAAATGTTTCCCAGAGCCCTCTCCATCACTTGGAGACACCTGCAGGGCAAGGCACAGTGACACAAAGAGAGGCTCTATTCTGCCGTCTCTGTCACCCACTCAGATCAGCCTGTTTAGAAAGTTAGTCCCAGAATGTAGCATGTACAGTGCTTCAAGTACCGCTTGTAATCTCTGACTGCTTTGGTACTTACTTTTATCTCTCATTGAATTTCCTGAAGTAATTGAAGAGCTAAAAAAGTCCTTTGATAGTAATATGCTGGGGAGCCACAGGAGTTAGATAAAATGTCTTGAAAACTGAAAGCATATACACAGCATCTCAAGTGGCAGGAGCAATTTTATCCAGTAGTACCTTCGTTTTAATTTTTTGCCACACTAGTGACATGGCTCAAGGGATGCGAATGTAGGTCTGTTAATTAGTACATAGGTCAGTCCGTTGGTTCAGAATAAAATGTCCCAATACTTTGTCATGAAATATGGTAGAGACATTCGTGGTCCACTGAGGATGAATCCATCATTTTGGTGGTCCAATGATGTTTTACCTTTTCAACGCTCGTGGCGGGATACATAAAAGTAATGATTGAATTTCTGTCGAACTCAGCTGTATTTGAGATGAATGCCACACTCCAGTTTCATGATTTTGTGGTGTGAAGGTTTAGGTTAGTTAAAACAGCAGCAATGACACAAACAAAACAAAACAAAAGATTTCCACTGTACGGAGGACAAAAACCTTTGATTTAGAAAACCAACAAAACATGGTAATTTAACACAAAACTAAACATCTTTAAAGTTGTTAATAGTAGTAAGGATATAACAAAACAAAGTGTGTAATGAGCATTGCAGCCTCACAGAGGCCGTAGCATGGCAAGTCTTAAGTTGTTTGTTTTTTAATTCAAATTTTTAAAATAAACAATTTTGCTAATCCTTTTTCTCGCATTGTTGTTAATGGATATTTTGTTCTATCTCCAAATCTGGAAGCCTTGCATCAATAGCATTTGTTGCTGTCTTCCACTTCGCACACAAACGTGTATAGACTAGGCACACATACACTCAGCCACCGATGCTTCCTGACCTCAGCATGCAGTCGCTGCTGGCTGCCCAGAGCATATTAAAGGCTTAGATAAAGGGAGCTGGAAACTGGTTGGGGCTGGCCCATTGGCCCGGAGAAAGTGCTTGGAGCAGCAGATGCAGTGGCGGCTCAGGGAGCCCTTTTTCCATTAGGAGTCATTTCCAGGTCCACCCTCAGCCGGTGACAAAGTGGTCTCCGCGTCTTCATTTTCTGCTGATCCCGTGTGAGCCAGAGGGAGGGAGGGACTGTCATCAGTTACTGCTGCCGCCGCCCCCTAATTGCAGCCAACTGTCGATGCGTGCATTTGGACCTTTTTCAGGCCTACATTATTTATTGGGAGAAAAATATTGTATTGATTTTGGATGGCACGGTGAGGTATAAGTGATGTTGCTAAAGAGCTGACAAGACACTCTATAAACTTTTATAACAGTGTCATAGCCGTACTTTGCTCACATAAAATTAACAGATTTGTATACAGTATGTAGGACAGAGAATGACTGCATTGCAGGGAATCACAAATGTGAATCTTCAGTACTGCTGCCAGACTTTAATTCACCCTTTCTAGTCTTCACAGCAGCGCAGTGACTTCTACATAAGAGCAGCAGATGGATATTTTGTCTATTGTCACAATATCAGAAGAAACCTCATAGAATTTCCAAATCAGAAGTAAATACCAATGACAGCCCAGTGAGCGAGTGATTTTATTTATCCAGTCAGATGTAGGAATGCTTAATGTTGACGTCTCAGCAAGGGAAGACCACTAATCAGGGATTATTTTATAAAAACTATGTTCCTTATAAGTGGTTAAAGGCTCATCCAATTGCCTGAAAAAGTTATTTTGTTTTTACTCCCACTCACCCAAACAAATGGCCATTTAGTCTTACCTAAGCTGAATGAGTGAATTTAAAACTTTTGGGTCATTTTTGCTATAGCGGCACTACAGCTCACACCGATTTCAATGTGACTTGTATTTCAAGTCTTTACTTTGGCATGGTGATAGGGGTAATTCTTTCCTAAGACAGTCCAAGTTAATGTATTAAGAATTAATAGAGAACCCATCACTGTTTTATTTTTTTTTATTTCATCTTGCTACAGAGGGCACATATGAATTATTTCTGCTCGTTTAGGCCAAACTGAGTGCTTTGTTTTGCAGGTTGTTATGTTTTGGCTGTACGAACACATAGGTTTCCAACTGTATGTGCTGTTTTGGTCTCAACACCTTATCATAAACCTGGCTGTCATTTTTATATTTTCTGAACTCCTCAGCTTTGCACCTTACCCTCTATGTGAGAGTTCTCTCGTTTTTCGGTGTACCATCCAGTTGGGTCACATTATAGAAATGTGTTCATGATCCCTTTCCAATGCAGTGACCTCATTACCTGTATAGACTCCTAGTAGATGTGTGAGCACATTAGAGCTGTTTACTGGTGTAGGGGCAGTGAGGTACAAGGCTTTATTTTGGCACCAGCTGTGGGCACTCCAGGAGTCCCAGAAACGATGCTGCTCTATATACTGAGGATCTGTCTAAGGTTCATAATGAAACACATACATGTGGGGAGTGACACGTATAATCCAACTCTAATCTTTTCAGACATTTTAACAAGGCTGACAAGTCACGTAAAATCAAAGGAACCTCACTATAAATTCCGCATATAATAGTTAGCACAGCTTTGTTAAAGATAAAAGAAAAGAAATCACATTGTTACTGAAAACACAACTGTTTGCCAAACTACCACTTTCTTTAGTTTAACAATAGTTTTCAAATAAAACAAGGCCGGCTTTCACAGGCAAGGGAGGGCAAGGGCTCTGTAAACCACTTTCTCCCTCCCTTTCCCTATTTCAATAAAGACCCTGTGCCTAACATACCTGCAATGTTTGATTCCTTGTAATTGAAACAAGCCGAGAGTGGGTCCTTGCCAGCACATGGCCTCACCATTTAAGGTAATGTTTGTACTGCTAAAGCGGCTAATGAATCCAAGTCTTGGGAGCTGGCACAGGGACTCCTCTCACCAGGGCCCGAAAGCGCCTCAGGATGCTGTCCCCTTCCCTTTCACGCAGCTGTGAAAAGTTTAAAAAGCCCGACCCCATAACATGAAACGGTGAGGGCGAATACAACTACAATTAAAAACTGGGGGTAAAATATTACATTGGCAACCCGAGGTCATTATCCGCAGTTTATTGCCATTTGTACAGTGCTTTTATTTTGCTTTATATGAGGAGGATTGGCCTTTAATTGCAGCATTTGCTTGTTTTTTCTCATAGTGTTTTTTAATTTCTGAATGCTTGTATGTTCTGGGGAGGGAGGAGGCCAGTGTACCTTCAGTGACCCCATGAGTTCCCCCAGCAGAGTGCCTTGTCCTATCTTAAACCCTCTGCTCCTGGGATTCTCCACAAAGCTCATGGCAGTAGACAGTAGGGTTCTTCAAAATGTTATACTCATAATTGTAAATCATTTTCACTGAAGAACAGACTCAAAGTCTAATTGTGTTCTCTGGCTGATCCTTAAAAAGAAAGGAAAGTCTTTCTTTCAGTGTCTTTTCTTTGGAGCAAGGCATGAATTGTTTATTCCATAGTCAAGTGCAGCACACAAGGTAAATGGTAAGTTGATTGATAAAGATCTCGGATCAGAACTGATAACAGTTCAGGTTCAGGGGTCAGACCAGAATATTGGAACTTTCCATGGTTTATTTGTATGATTTTATGGAGAATAATTGGAATTCCACACATTGCTTTATGTGATGTTATGTGATGTCCAAAAGCAGCAGTGCTACATTTTAAATAGATTTTCTGTGATGAAGTGTAACACAACACAGACTTCACACAGGACCAGACCACATTCAGCTAACAGTACAACAATTACATCTGTCCTAGGTATTAACACATTTGAGAGCATAAGCCACACATACGTTTCAGAAGAAATACTAGTTTTCAGCTACACTACCTTTCCTGTGTGGCTTGCTCTATTGAGCCTTTTGAGAGAGGGCTTAATCCACTAACTAGACCAGAGAGCACCCTAACTGGCCTAATCCAGAGGCTCTCTGGGGCTCTCCCAGGTACTGATTGACTGATTTGTGGAGATGGATGCTATCTGGTGTAGTGCAGCTCCACTGGGCATTTAAACAACGTTAACATTGCTGGATAGGCAGAGAGAGGGAGACCGTTATGAACAATGAATGATAGTCTCCTGACAAATCAGTATGTGCCATGACAAATGCACATTTTATGACACTTTCCAGGTGCTTCAGAGATGACAAATGTAGCTACTGTGTTTGCATGTGGTGAGGTTGATGCATAAATATTGAGTGAAGTCCTCAGCAACTATCCTTCTCTGGTAATTTGGCATGTTTCTTCAAATGTAATGTGATGGTGTTAGTAGACCTTATTTTAGCCCAAATAATCTCTTTTTCAGCCCTTGTAAATATTCAGACAGTAACCGTGACATACAGATCATCGTCAGATTTGAGCAGAAAAGGTTCAAGTTGCTGAAATATTTTATGGTTAATCATTGTTTCACATCCTTTCTGGTGTCATAGCATGCTGTAAAGATATGTGATAAGATAGAATTACAACATAAAATCATGCAATTATGGAGACTTTTACTGGACATAATCCGTCATGCCCCACCTTATTTAAATCTACACATACCTGAAATCTGCATTTTGTCATTACCATCAATGCAAACTGTGTAAAGCTTGTGTTTACATTTTACACCAATAATAATGAATATTTCTGAATTTGCCCTGATTGCTTGTCATAATAATAGCAATAATATTTTTTTCATATCTCTCAAGTTGGCATGTTATTTTGATAGGATGTCATGTAAGGTTTTACACTACAGATACTACAACAGCCTACTTTGAGTAATTAATTCTTGATTTGGAAACAGTGAATTTGAACACTTTTTCCAGTCGATTTGTCACACAGGTATTCAGAGCTTGAAACAAATCTAAGATGGGTGGGATATCCAAGAAATTCCTCCCTCCAAGATTTCCGTTCCTTGTAAAATATGTCTATATCCTGTGCTCGGAACTCATTAGAAGAGTTTGTATCCACTGGAGTGTGCGAGCCCTCGCAGAGCACAAATCTTAGGAGCACCAGTGATGTAATTAGAGATTGGTTCACATGGAACATTATAGTGGTCTTTCCTTTGTGAGAAAAACAGCAAAAACACCTTCATCTGACATTATAATCTAAATGATTTTATTATTACAATTCTGTTTTGTTTTTTTAAAAATCACAAGATTTAACTGTACAATTTAGAAACAACAATTGAAACAACAATTTAGAAAATAAAAAGGAGCATGTATTACTGGACCCTAATTAAATTATACCCCACCCCTTTCATATCTAAATGATAATCATCACACAGATGCCCATTTGCTAATATGTTTAAGTTATTAAAGTAATCAGAAGCAAAGGAAATCCATTCAGAATTGATTGTGGAATATGCTGATTGAGGCATGGTATTATTTGGAGGTTGAATCCAGTGTGGGAGTGATCATTAAGAGATCCTCCAAATGAATGGGAATCATCCTTATTCTGAAGAGGGGCTTACAGGAGAGAGGGCTTCTCACTGAAACATACCTTAATTAAGATCTCCAATGTTTTTATCAAGCAATACCAAAGAGTCCTTACCTGGATACAGTAATAGATGAATAAGATTTAAGGCAGGTAAGGAGGGAGTCTAGACATTATTGTCAGTCTGGATAGAGGAAATAAAATGTATTTCCAAACTTTAAACCTCAAGTGCAGTCTGTCCTTCAGATTCTACTGCTTCTCATGGTTAAAATGTTTTATTTTTTTATTTGCATGCAACATTTTCTATTGTCTTGATCCGAGTAAAAATCAATGCTGATTAGCCCGGTAATATGATTATGTGCATCTGGAATCGATGTTTGCTCTTAAACCAGTCAATGCCAGTTAGGTATGAAACCATGCATTCCTTCACACTAAATCACATTAATACCTAATCATCCAGAATGAGGGAGAAATTCAAGTGGTGACAAAATAGTTGTTTTTCCAATTTTCTTTTAAAACTAAATAGCATGTTGGTAAAGCAGATTGATATTTATTTTGAAGAGGCCCTGCAAAATGTCAAAAAGAAAAGAAATCTTTTTTGTTTGTTTTTTTTAATTTTTAATTACAGTAATTGCAAGGCCCTATATAAATAAGGCAAACATGGACTTCCCTTGCTTTAACAAAATATCTCAGTTTGCTTTTTGGTCAATTGCAGTTTTTAGACACGTGATTTTAAATTGGGGCTGTTATTGAAGAGAAGAATCTGTAAAACAACTGTGGAGAACATGTAATTTCAATGACTCATTACAATGAAGTCCAGTAAATTCTTTGCCAAAATCAACCAATAAAAAGTCTGAAATAATCAGTTCATTACATTTTAAAAATTCATTAAATCAGAGTGAAGACATTGCGTCATTTAAGAGCAAAAGCAACAGCACATCTTTTGTGTTTGTGCCTCGTTGTAGACGGTACGTGCCCTGCAGAGAGCACAGGCGAACAGGGTACAATAGCATTTCAGATATATCTGCTTTGCATTACTGTACCACAGATGCCTTTTACAATTCACAGGAAGTCCAGACGAGCAAAATGCTCAGGAAGGGGAAAAACAACGAGGGTAGGCATACAGTCCAGTCTAATGAGATCTGTTATTCTGGCCCATTTTATACCCACCTAATCACACGCTCAAATAGATTCTGTGAAACCCCATCTCCCTTTAAAGACACTCCCACCACTCATGTGATCTGATTAGTATTTTACATGAGATACCAGCCCAGGCCAATTATGAGAGCTGACCACAATATTCCAGTCATTCGATGAGGTGGTGATTCAGTGAGGTGGAATCATAATTTAGGGCAGTTAAAGACAGACCGCTGGATCAGTGGCTCCCATAATGCACTGTAAAAAAAGGTGGCCCAATTAGTGCCTACCCAAGAGCGCTTTTAGTCTAACCTGGCTTTGCGTGTGCCAGCAAGATGATTAGTTGCGAAATCCTATATGGGAGATTCTTAATCTTTTGTAGCCCTTCACAACTCTGTTTGTAATTTTAGAAGAGGATTGCTACAAGTTGCAAAGCAAAGTGTCTATTAAATGTTTTTTAATTGTCTTTTCCTTTAACAGCAAATACATGGTCATGATTACACAATTCTTGCTGGTTGTTATACTGAAAGATCACACTTGACATTAAATAAGATTACATGTGTGCCTCAGCCTTTAACAGAATTTTAGACCATCTCTTATCAAAAGAGAAATATACTTAACTTCTTATTCCTATATAAAGAGACTCTGCCTAAGTTATTTATTAGTGAATAAGAAAAGCAATGCAATCGAGTAACCATCGAGTATTGTTTTGTTCTTTGTGGAGGGGATAGTCAGAGATGGTGGGTCCAGAAGAGGGTGCCATAGATCAGAATCCAAGCGCGCTCTGCCTTCTTTTCTATCTGCCGTGGTGCTGTCTGGTAACACACACACACACACACACACACACACACACACTCACACATAGATCTGATCAAGTAGGGTAGCACGCTTCCTGTTCTTCTGCAGAGTTCATAACTGTCAGCTCCTAATTCAGTAGAGCAGTGTTAATTATCAGCCAGCAAGGCTGGAGAAAGGGATGCAGGGGACTGCAAAAGGAAGACCTATTCAGAAAGTAAGGAAAATGTATTTTAGCTGAGAGGGAAGTAATTATGCTTTTATCCTCAACAATATTTTTTTATATTCTCATTCTCTCCTCTCGGTCTCTCTCTCGGTCTTTCTCCTCCAAACCAGTGTGTGTACTCTCCCACAGGACCTAGGTGAGGAGTTATTTCTGCATCTGGCTTGAGGTTCCACCGAGCTTTTACATAATCAAATCAATATTGCTATGATTCACCCTCTGGCAACGACTGCCTCGTGCAAGTTTCACTGGTGATGTTTGGCAGCTTACGAGATAAAAAAAGACAGAGAGTGAGAGGGAAAAAAACCCTTAGTTAAAAATCTGTGGGCTATTGATTTCTTGCCTTGTTGGTCCTCTCCCTACCACCCGGCTTCTCATCACCCTCTTTTTCCTCCCTCTCTCCTTTGTTGTGCCCTCAGTCAGGTAAAAAAAAGTAGTGGTTCGGCAGTGAGGTGGGGTCCGGGCCAAGGAGGGGCCTGAGGTGTGGCGAGCTTTCTCTGCGAGGAAGCGCGGCAGACCTACTGTGTTGATAAGTTGATGGGCTATAGACAGGAGCAGCACACCAAACGGAATACTCAATAAAAGCAAATATGACAGCCAAATGTTGAAAAGAAGGGAAAAAAACACAGCGATATCTAAAACACAAAGACAAAGCCCCTGAAAATACTACAGTGAAAGGCAAAACTCGGCACTGGTGTTTCACTCGTTATTGAACTGGGGTGGTTGAGAAGAGGTGCAGAATGTTAGATATCATTACACAGCGCTGGAATGACATGATGAAAAGCAACAGAACCCACTGTGCTCCTGCAAATCAGCAGCAAGCATCGGAGACAGACAAATTCAAATCTACAGTTGAAACAAAATTCAAATCCACAGTTGAAACAACACAGAAAAAGCGGGATTACCTTTGCAGTGCATCTCCACGAGAAAAAACAGGGCTTATCAAAGGCAGCGCCTGAGTGGTGAGACTCAGACTCTCTATAAAGTGTGTTTTGGTTTAGTAGAGTGTAGTGAGCACATTCAGATATCCTCTAAGATGATACTGTTTTTTTACCCTCTTATATCTTCATAAATCATGCCCAAATATGACTTATTTAAAGGTTCGTTGAAAGCTTGAAGCGACTCCAGCCTTTTCATCTTAATACACTTGTGCTGTCTGGACAAGTTCAGTGCAGTCGTGTTAGTTGCCGCACCAGAGCATAAATCCTTCCTCTTTGTCACTTTGATCAGCCTCCCTTCCTTTCCTCAAGTGTCCATGAGGAATGTGAGAGGGTGGGGGGGACAGCGGGTGGAGAGGGAGCAAAGGGTGAGGTGACAGGAGATGGAGAAAGGAGGAGGGATGAGAGAGTGAGTATGGGTGGGATGTGGGGGGGTGTATATAGCACATATCGCATCGCATTGATTCGGTCCATTTGGTGGACTGAACATGAACCCAATAATCAGATCTTGCTTAAGCACGCGCTTCCTCAGTAATTGACTCTTGCATATTGATTAAGATGTTGATGTGTCCCAGTCCTGCTCCTGTGCTAATGCAACTGAGAATGAGCCCGACTCCCCCCCCCCCCCCCCCCCACCCAACAAACAA
>NC_060153.1:8821269-8847153 GCF_021292245.1 Micropterus dolomieu | reverse complement strand
GTGCTAATGCAACTGAGAATGAGCCCGACTCCCCCCCCACACACACACACACACACAAACTTGCAACACTGACTCACAGACACATGACATACACACACGCGCGCGCACGCACACACACGTACAGAAGCACATACGCAGCCGGAACAAGGCTGTCATTGGGCTCAGTCTAATAGATAAAGCTGTCATGCCGATACTGCAGTGTCTCACAGGGCCAGCAGACCAAATTAGCCAGTCAATAATTTATGTAGAATAAGCAAAGAGAAAGAAACACTGACAGAAAAGTGAACAACACTGTTTGGAAATGGCAGCAACATACAAATTACTGGTGGATTGGATTGTTTGCTTTAAAAAGGTCTGTCGCTTAGGTCAGGGTTTATTTTTATCTTCTTTTAGTCTTTCCCTCCATGCACTACGAGCTTGTTAAAAACATTTTATTTGAGCAGAAAAGACACACATACATACACACACACACATTTCTATGGATTTTGGATATTTAAGAGGCAAACTTGACACATTGATTTGTTTTGTGGTTTACATTGTAACTGTCTGTGTAGATATGTTGTGGGATTTGATGACCGCAAATGAACAGGTTCAGTTAAAAAAAAAAAAGAAAAAAAAATTACTAAAAAAAAGAAAATATTTTATGATCCTTTATATTACAAAAAAATGAACAAATCACTTTGACAAAATATTAAATGTATTTGGTCTGATGCTGTTCTAACAGCCATGATATGATGTTTAATTGACAGTCCTTTCAGGTTTTTAGTGGTGTCCTTTATTTCAGCTGTTGAAATCTTGAAAAGGTTTAACAGCTGTGCAAAGTGCAACAGTTTTTTTATTTCACCAGGATTAAATATAGGCACTAATATGTGGCAAATCTGACCCTGCTGTTATATTCATCATTCAATGATACTTTGGCACTGTCACAATTAATGGCAGACTTCAGAAAGTACATCCAGTGGTTACACTAGTGCAACATGATGATATTTCTACTTAAAAACACAACATATTTTCTTTAATGTTCAAATTATAGCCACAAGCACAGCTTCAAATTACACCCTATTCTCTTTACATGACTGATAACCTCACGTGTTGACTAATAATTTCAAAGATGCTATCCACAAAGTGGCTTTTATAGTACTTTAAGACCCAGTTTCAAATCTGCATACTGTAAATGGTAGTACTTAATATGGTGGCTTTAGTCTTCACAATTAGATACGTGTATGCCTTACTTATTTCTCCATATATATTTGAGGTTGAAGTTTATCCTGCAACATATTTTGGCATTAAACATTAGAGTACATTCATATGGCAAACACATTTTTCCAACATAAAAAACGCCTTTTGTTTACACATTAGCAATTTTGGGTCATCGTCTTGCTCAAGGTCACGTCATGAGGATTGCCAACTCGCTTTTCTTACGTAGCATTCAGACTTGACCCAAATGCTTTTTTGTATATTTTCTTTGAGGTTAACTTGTACAATTTTCCTTTCTGTTATTCGTCTTTTTGACATTTACATCTGTTACATATATCTTTTTAGCAGATTGCATTTAATATAAAATGAACACATTTATTAGAGCATTGATGAAGGGTTGATATTTCTCTTGGTCAGTTTAGTCAGACTGGAGCAGTGAACTGCATTCTACAGGTTAGTTAATGGCTTAATGATGATTGTTAAGAGAAATGTCATTGAGAGTAAGAATAAATAAAATGAGTTCAACGTATGTAATATGCACAATGTTTATACTGAACATAATGCAGTTTAAAAAAAAAAATCTATAGAGTTGGTCAGAGATACTTGTGTCTGCTGGTAATGTCATGCCAATAAATAAAAGTTAAGATTGCATATTACAAAAATCATGTAATGTTAATGTAAAATGACTGAAATGCAATCATAAACCACGAACTGTCAGCTATAACATTTGATATGAGCGTGAAACAGTTTGACTTTTTGCACATGAAGATTCTATCTTGCAGATAACTGAATATATTACCCTTACACTGACATAGTTCATACAAATATTCAGCATTGAGCCCCCTTAGGTTTTTATGTCCCAGATGGCCATTTGATGAGCTCCTGAATGACAGCAGCATCTGTTTTTACATTGTGTTGTAGGGCAGCGTAGATGAGTCTTGATTTCCATCACCTTTGAAAACACACACAGTTTACCAGTACAACTACTCAGATGTAACTGTTCAACAATGCAGGGTTACAGTGGCAAAGCATACAAGCACTCTTGTTTGATATTAACCCTTATCTTGTTGGGACTGCAAGTCCCATGACAAGAAACAATGTTGCCAAGGATCTGGTAGAAAAGATTGTTGTGTGTTTGTGTCTTTTGAAAAGCACATTGCAAGTGTGTATTTCTGTGTGTGTGTGTGTGGCCTTCAGGCCTCTCCTAGCCTGCTCCTGCCCCAATGGGAGGGCTGCCTGTAGCGAGGTGAACCATCACGCTGAACCACCCCCTCCCTCCTCTCTCCCTTACTCCTCCATCTCTCCCAGGAGTGGACCGACACCTCTCCGCTGGCCAGAGGGAAGACCAGCGCCTCTCCTGGGCCTCCTTCTATGTCTCCAATCAGCCTGCGCTGCCATGGCCCTAGGGCTGCTGCAATGTGATAATCTCTGCCTTTTGCGTTATGCATTGCCCTGATGAATTCATCTTGTGACCACCTGGCACTCGCTGTTAGGAATTCAAGTGTTGTTTTTGCAGCAGAGGCTGGGGCGAACGCTGTGAGGGACTGTTTTCTGACTGTCAGAGAGACCCTCTTCTCCTCCCTCCCCCTGCTCTTTATCTCTCCTCCTCCAACATCGGCAGAATGCTTTAACCTCTCAGAAGACCCTGGCGTATCTGCTGTTGTGGTGGCAGGAGTGGGATTCTTCACCTCAGCAGGACCTGTGTGGGAAAAAGCCCTGCTTGGTATTTAAAAACGGAAGGGCTTTTTGCTGTAAGACAAATTGAAACGCAGGAGGCTAGAGAGGAATGTGGCTGTCAGAGTCAACAGCTGCTTGTTTTTCGCTATGAATAATCACTGAGGTTGACCCATAGAAGCTGAGGATTGTGTAACACATATTTCACAAAATTAAAGGTCAATGCAAACATGTGGCGAAGCTTGTGCCCCATAACTTTTGACTTTCTTCAAAGCTGCTGTTGTGACCTCAATTAAATTATGGAAATAGAAACTTGAGGCAGACAGAATCACTGTTGTGTTTCAGTGTCGGGTTTTATAATACAGGTTCAATCGAAATAATAAATTAATAGATGCATTTTTCATAAACCTTCAGCACAAATGTGCGCCCCCGATGCTGAAGAGTCCAAATTTGAATATGGTCTCACATGTACACTATGCAGTCACACTGCACTTGAAATAGCTTGTGGCTCAAAACATTAGAATTTCATATTTTCTTCTGTGTGTGAATGAGAAAGAGAGAGAGAGAGAGAGAGAGTATAAGCAAGAGAGCAATAGAGTGTCCATGTCCTTGGCATCACACCAAATCTATAATTTACACTTTTACATAATTGGACTTTGCCTTTGCTGCTTATTGATTGTGTATCCTCGTCTTCTCATTTTCTCCAAGTGACAAAGCAGCATGGGTAAAAATTTTAATAAACCATTTGGAAGAAAAATGCTTCACCAAGACATGTCCCGTGTCTCAGAACGTGAAACGCAATGAGAGACTTCCGAGTGATGGCATACACACTGCAGGAACCAGGCATATGTCAGTTCTTTTGATTCCACACTCATTTAATCGTATTTCACTCGAGTCAGGCCTGGACACTAAACAGAGACACAGTGCTCACCACTGGGTCCCAGAACAGGACATTTTTTTCAGACCCTCAGAAATGAATTTTTCCACAAAATGAAAATAATCAAATGAGGGTTCGGCTTGTTTATTATGCCTCATTATGTTGTGCTGTAAGTGGATATGATAAATTGTGCTATATACCAGGCGGGCTTGCCAGGAAAATCTGATAAGAGAAATATTTACCCCCAGAGTTCTACCAGTAAACCCCCAATGATGGATGAGCAAAGGCCAGAATGTATCATTTGCCAGACACTGCAATACTGGGCCCAGAATCTACATTGAAATGTCCTTTTTGTCTAAATTTCTAGACAAATTTGAAATGACATATATTATATGATATGATATATATATCTTTTCACAATATTGTGTTGTTAAGTTGTTTTGTAAAAGGTTATAGTGCAGTATTATGAACATACCTGTAAAATTGTACATGTTAAATACACAGTTACTAGGAAATTCTATGAAAATGAGTTATAACCATCAGGTTTAAAATACAGTGACAAACCACAAGAACAAAAGCAGTTTTCTTTGTTGGTGAAAACGTTCGACATGCTGCCAAATAAAAAAGTTGCAAGAGAGAGATTTTAAATAGTGTTGAAGTCCCTGGTTTTGTAGTCTCAGCACTAAGTCATGGAAGACTCAGACAAGTATGATACATCTTAGGGCCAAAGTTCCAAGATGAAATATTAATCAGAGAGAAGGTAGCTTGCCAGGCTGCTGTCACTCTCCTATCATCCACAGGACTTTGGACTTGTTAGCCAGGTAGCTACAGGCGAGGCCCCATGGCTGAAACTATACACAGAGTTGCTGAGTGGGCAGGTGTCTTTGTGTGAAACCTCTCACTTGTTTTCCTGGACTAACTGTTTGTATTGCTCTGCCTCTGATCATGAAGGGTAACCTTAATCGTAGTGGGTGAAGCCAATCTTTGTGAGCTGTCATTAAAACGGCCCCCACGGGCATGGTAGTGCGGTAGTAATTTTGCACTCAGGGCTATTGAAGTCGCCATCTAAAGAATTACTCCTTTTTTTTCTCCTTCCTCTTTTCAACAAGCTGGTTTCAAATCTCCCATCTTTATCCTTGGAACAGTGTTTGATTGAACATGACAGCACTGTAACTAAACTTGAAAGGAGGCTCAGAATACATGCTGCTGTTGTGACTTTCTTTGGAAGTAGCATCAGCTACTTTTCAGGAGGTTTGAGGAACCAAAATTTGCTGAAATCTATTCTTGTCCATTCGTGCGCTTAATTCATGCTGAAATAGATGCCTTACATGTATAAAGCAGGTCAGCACAGAACAGCAACCATTTTTGTTTTGGATTTTTTGGGATTTAGTAGCTACTATTTTCATTATGGTACCATGTGTTTGAGGTGGTGGAGAAAACAAAAGTAGAAGCTTCAGACCAAACTGTGATGGACTTCGGGCAATTATACTTAATTGGGTCCGATTGGTTCCCTTTAAGCTTCTCCACTCACTTCCCAGTTGCGAGTGACTTGGCTGGGAGTCAGGACTGGAGTGATGCCATTGCTCCTGGCATCTGGTGAACTTTCACTGAGCACCGGCTCGCATGGTTTCTCCTTAACCAACCCCCAGACTCACTGTAACTACTGCCTTAACGCTGCATAGTTCACAGTTACGGGTGTGTACTTTTGGAAAGGACAGGGTAGACTAAGGAAAATTAACTGAGTGGTGTTAAAATCAACACAGTTTAGTAAAGGATCTTTGAAATGTCTTAAAAATTTAAGTTAATGTTATGATCTTACTGAAATATTGTAGATTAGTGATCTTTAAATTTCTTAACTGGATACATTTCAAGTCATTGACCATGGTCAGTATGTACGTGTGTATTGTATCAGAATACAACAAACTCACTGCTGCTGACTTCTAGTTATCACCCACTATATTGTGTGTTCTCATTTAGGGTCTTCCTCCTGCTCCTCGATGCTGCTGCAGACTAATAAGCTTGTCCTGTAATCACGTTAGCCGCCCTGTCGGCCCCAGCCAGGGGACCTAATTGGGACAGAGCCTTGGACAAAGTGAAAATTAATAACTTTTGTCAAGCTCCTGGCGCATTGTCTTATGAAGCAGCGCAGGTCAATTAGAAAGCGTGATACGATAAGGTCCAAACAGCAGAGGAGAGCTGACTCAATTAGGACAGGGACTGGACTGGTGAGCTGGGAGTCAGAGAGGGAGATAGAGAGAGATTTCATCCCTAAACTGCAGTTTAATGTGCTGCAGAAATGGACTGTTGGTTGCATTTAAATGTCTTTTGTAAGTTAAGGGGACATGGCATCATACAGATCCACTGGAGACATTTACTATCTGGAAACATTTTTCTATCCCCACACTAAACAAGATGTAATGATTTTAAGCAGTTGCCTTACTCATTGTGTTTGTATGTGTGTGCAGCGGTTTGTATGTGTGTCTTTGTAGAGAGCTTGTGGAGCTGTCACTTAGATGGACTGTTCCCATGCAAGCAGGGCAAGCCCCTGAAGCACGTATCAGTGATGCGCATCAAAGAAATTGTGTGAAAGCCTTTATAGTTATAATGGATGGGCAGACGCCAAACTGGAAAACTCTTGATGTTTTCCCTTCCCTCTTTTATTTCTCCCTCCTGAAGATGATGTGTGGGACCAAGTCCAGGAAGAATGTCAGCGCTGGCTTACTGGAAGCACCAGCTTCCTTTCTGTTTTACACCACCATCATTAATAGTTTGTTTGTCGTTAAGCTTTATTACGTAGCCCACGATGGAAACGTGGAAAGCTTCAAACTTGATCTGAGCGTCCACGCTGTCTCTCACGACTGCCTCCTCCTCCCTGTACATGTGCTAATGATTCAGAGTGTCTCAGGACTGCCGCAACACATGTAATTTAATTATCAGCCTTACTTTGTGTCAATAGTGTCTGCAAAACACAACCAGCTCAGCAGCAGCCAAGAAGTGCAGGGCTTCAGATAGTTTTCTCTGGAGGAAGAACACACTTATCTTTAATTCAACATATTGTCCCTGTGTTTCCTCTCATGCCACTACCTGCCTGCTTTGCTGCGTCCCCTAGTTCAGATACTGCTCTTAACCTGTCCCAATTTTGCTCTGAATATGACACAATCTGCTGCATTGTCACACTGTATTGGAGTGTTGCGGTATTTATTATGGCATACAGAGGGCCAAAGTTCTGCCATACTTCCTTGATAGCATGTACTTGTGCGTTATTGACTCCGATATGGCCTGGCTGACGATATCTGGACCGAATCTTCATGATATGTCATCTACCAGCACTTCAGTACAGTCAAATAAATGTAGGGACATGATGTTGCACTTGCATATCTTTTTGATGGTGGTAGGGTATCTTTAAGTAAGCACCAGAGCAGACCCGCTGTTGGAAGATTTCACAGTTCATTTCCGTTACCCAGAAACTGTTGTGGGATGGCACCTAAAATGCAGAACCACCAGAGCAAATGTGCAAAGCAGAATGGGCAAAGGCCAGAATCGAACTGAATTCAGTACATTGATTTGACTTGATAATATGCTGTTTTTAGATAGCAGTGAATTAGATTATGTGTTACATAAATGCTCGGCAAAACTGCTAGTATGCTGTTGTTCAGTAGTCCCAGTGCTTGAGGCACTGCTGCAGCTCATATGCCAGCACCATGAAACCGATCAAATAGCCGGTACATGGTCACATAATGTGATACTATACGCATCATGCTGTAACATGAGGCAGATGTCTCAATCTGTACTTTCCAAGTATCCCAATTGTTAGCAATTCAATCTTGGGCTACATCTGCGTGTAACCTAGTAAGCAGTCCCTCCTGCCACCACATTAATGTTTTTTCCCATCACTGTTCCTTCTTGTGGAGGTTGCAGCTCGCTCCCATACAGGTAATGCAGACAAATGGGGCTTTAATGCTATTCACAGTCCCATCCTACATTCCCTCGCTTTGTCATCAGTTTGCCTCCCCTTTAAATGCATTTCTGGACCTTAAGCAGCACTTTATTGTGGCGTGTTATTTTGTCCAATTGGATCAAATGGACAGTAACTAGGAATCCATTTGAACCTGATCCTTGCTCAGGCTTCCTCAGCCAACTCCATTAACTGTCATACTTGTCCAGAAGCCCTCCTGTCCAATGGCCAAATGTGTAAGTTGATGCATCGTCAATAACCATGCAGAGAGAACTGCACAGTCTTTAAAAAGCAAAACCTTATATTTTATGTCTTTCCACTGAGGCATCAGATCAAATCAGCAACAGCGCAGGCCCCGCTCTAATATGTTTAAACACTGATGAGACGCAACTCTAGACTCCCCTGAATGGGACCACGGCGCTCTCACTCTCAGAGTCTCAGTGTAAAGTGGTCTCATCCATGAAGTTAGGAATGTAGACACAGACACCAGCGCTAGTTTACCCACATTAGAGGCCCCTTATCAGGGCTTTTGAGACCCATCCCCTTCTCACATCTCCATCATGAAATACTTTCCTTTCCTATGGAGTGGTCTCCCTCGTGGAGCTTTGAGAGAGGAGAGGCAGGAGCCCGGGTGTATGGATCCCTATGGTGAGTTGTGTTCTCTGGGTTTATTCCATGGATTTCCCTCTGCTGTCTGTTGGGAGTCTCTCTTGATGCTGTAGAGTAAAAGGACACCGATGCCCTGGGCAGCCTCTCAGATTTATTGAAACTTCATGTCCTGTCCTGATAGCTCATTTGTCAGGAGACCTAATTTACACTGGCCCTTAAGACTAATTGCAAATTTGCGAAGAAATGCTGATGTCGTTGGAACTTATTTTTTTGCCCCTCCCTAAGTGTCCCCTGCCATGCATTTGCTAATGCGTTTCATCTGTAGAGCATAAAATAGACAGTGTTTCTTCCCTGTGTGTGTATGGAGGAGTGCGAGAGAGTGCAAAGAGAGACAGAGCAGTAGGGTGTGTGAGAGAGAAAACGCTCCAAGATAAACCCCTAATGGGATGGCAAACAGGAAATCGTGACAAAAACACAAACACTATTTACTGTTTAATTCAATTCCTGGAGACCAATGCCCTCCCATCTTCCCTATCAAGTTATCAAGGCCAGAAACAAACCCCAAGACACCGGGCCACATGGCACTGTCTATTCTTGGCAGCCAGCAGACACCACATGACAATTAGCTGTACAATTATCCCAGCCACTGGGTAGCTCTATGTGCAGATGGCAGTTGCTTCTAATGAGAGGACATCTATGAAGCAGAAGATAAGCATATGAAATATAGAGGGCTCTGTATTAAATTGCTGTTGTATTCATTTTTTACATCCAATTCTGTGTTCCTGCATTTCATTTCTGCATAGCCTATATATTGCAGCTGCATCCATAAAGACAAGGCATGACTGCATGTAGTTTTATGGAAATGTCTTAATCATAAAAGGGCAGATTCCTGAGGTTTCTGCAAATATTCGCCAAAAATGCTTCAGACAGTAAAAAAAAAAATCCCGGGAAGAAGGAAGGTCTGTTGTTAAAGGCAGTTCATGGTTTCATCCTGACCATTAGATTACAGTTCATTTATACGTCTTCCAACAATAATGTTTATATCCTTAAGAGGGTGTGAAGTATTTTGGGCTAAATGGCAGAGCTGTGGCGTGTGCTGTAGATTTGAGTCTTCTGTGCAGATGTGAGTGGAGCGCACATGCTGGTTGATTTGAGGGATAATATGCAACCACATGACTCAATCAGGAGATCTCCTCCCTTCATCAAGGTTTTGACACATTCAGCATGCTTTGTGGCCATTTTCACATGCAAGTATTTAGAAACTGACAGATTCTTGTCATGGAGAACATGTTTCAGGAAATCTCCTCTGCGTGTGTGCACACTTTAAGATTGGAACCACGTAGAATTTTGAGTTGAGGGTTGCCAGTAATTATTTTTTCACTTGTGGGCCTCGCAAAGTCCTGAATACTGTCCTGAAACACATTGAACACGTAGAAAAACCTCCTTTTCCTATCATGTTTTGATGAAGCAGTTTTGGCAGAGGACTTCAGCACACATGCACAGAGACAAAAAAACATGTATGGGGGGGGGGGGGGGTTTGAAGGGTAGATCAATTATCTGATTACCAAAAACATTATATGTCAAAAAGAACAACAACATGTAATTGGCTTGGTGTGTTAGAGCTGCAGAAGGCCAGATGTAGGAACGTGTGCATGCCTGTCAATGTAATGGCTAACAGCTTGACCACATAGTCCATAAGGCCTACACCAGGAGGGCTCATACAGCAATAAAATCCAATGCTAGCATTTGTTAGTACTAGACACTCCAATTTGATAGAAAATTCACACTCTAATAGGCTTATAAAGGATTTCTTGGGCCCAGAACAATGAGCTGGAGGGCTAGAGCAGTGCCAGGTCATGGACACCCAGCGATTCACAACATCCCCCCCTTCTGGGCATGCTTAGTTTCCTCCATATCCACCAGTTACCTTCTGCAGCTCTGTTTAAAAGCCAGTCGGGATGTTCCAAAGGTATTTAATAGGAGTGGAGGTGTTTGGGGGGGGGGGGTTCTGGACCTCCCACACTCAAGTTCAACCACAGAGCCATGGGTTTTCTGTTTTGCCCCACCCCATCTCTGCCTCTCCCTCTTTCTCTTTCCTTCTTTCTCCCCCAACATATGTGTAAGTGTTGAAAAAAACGCTCCTTAACCAGAGGCACCTTTCTCTTGCACCTTGCCCAGTTGCTCCCCTTCCTGGTGAAGACAACACAGAGGGATAGAGAGCCCACACATAGGGAACACATTTACCCAGGCAAAGGGCCAGAGCATTGCATTCCCATGGACCTGCTAGGGGAAAGAACTGCAGAGCACATTTTACACGTAAATATTCAGAATTGGATGTGGCACATCCTGCCTTTTTTTTCTCTTTGTGATTTTTTTTTTCTCCTTTCTGTTTCTCATGTCTCATCCCCTTCACTCAAATCAGGCTTCCATGTTTTGACTGACCGTGTTGGGCGCGGTGGCCAAGACGGGAGTAAAACAAAAGCAGAGAAGTGCTTTGGATTCGTTTGATTTTGATTTGTATTTCGTCAGGAATTCAGACTTACATTTTATGCCTGTTGTTCACAAAAGGCAGCCAAGTTTACCTCATGGTTCAGATATTTAGGGGTAGGCAGGAGGAGAGCATGTTCAACACTCCCTCTGTGAAACCATGTGTTCTGTATATATTTGTTTTTATATATTTGTGTATATGTCTGTTGAACTGTCAGTTGTGACTTAAGGCCTAAAGGCTTATTTCGTTTTGTGTATCTGTTCAAGCCCTGTTTTGTTTGTGTCACATCTCCAGTTCTCCTTTGAGATACTGATTTCTATTTTCATCTTTCACATATGTAACTGGCACCTAATGACTGATCAATTCCAACTGTGTGCACATGGGACTACATTTGATTAATGCCACTTGCCTAAAACTCTCTGTCAGCGCCTCGCATTGTCGTATGTCTGTCTGTTGTTTGTTCAGTCTCATGTATTTGATGTAATGCTGTGTTTAATGCATGTTGCAAAACCAATTGGCCACTAAGACCAATAAAGTTTAAACTTGAACTTCAGCTAGTACTGTATTTGTGTGAATGTCTGTGTCTGTTTTTGTGTTTGTAATAGCATTTAGAGTAGCGTTTATGTGATCTCAATCTCAGTGTGTGTTTCTTTCCCTTCCCCAGTGATGGTGATGGTGGCAGTGGTGGGATTATGTAGTGGGTGTTTGCTCCCTTTCAACAGTCTCTCCACATGGCCTCCTGCCTCCTTTGTCTTTTTATAGCCTCCTTCTGGGAGACTCTGCACTCTCCCCGAATGCAACACAAGCCAAAACACCTCTCAGTTCCTTTGCCAGAGTCCGTTACCCAGGGAATACTGCTATTTCTCCCCTACTTTCCTACACACACCTTCTCTCATCTCTCATCCCGCCACCTCCAATCCCTCTCTCTTCAGCCCGGGCTGGACACAGATTTTTTTCTGGGAGCATGAGCATGAGGGTGATGCGTGAGTCATTGCGTTACACTTGAAACTCAAGCCTTGGGTTTCAAATATGACAAGTTTAACCTTATGTGTTCCTGAATTATTATAGTCACCTTTCAATCATATTGATTTCATCATCTTCATGTTGCAGTGGAAAGAATGTGGATCATTCTTTACACTATGAAATCATTCTGACAACTTTGCTGATTTACCATAAAAGTATGCTGACCAGTATGTGCTTTATACCATAGTCTGCTAAAGTGTTGTCAGCTCTACATCACTGTTTGAGAGTGAGCTTCTCTCTAAAATCCCATTGTGATTGTGAGCATGATATAACATTTTGTTTTGAAGGTCACTGATGCCACTGGGGTTCATTGTTTTACATCAGTAGTACAGTAACACACCTCATGATTCAACATTGATTTGCTACTTTCCAGGCAGGTTGGTTTTAATTAATAAATCAACTTGCTGAGACTTGGGACAGGTAATCCATCTCAGTGAACAATTTGTGGCCTTTATTTTTTATTTTTCAGCAAGGCTAGATTTTTTTTTGTGTTGTAAAGTAGTTGAATGCTCTCTTTGTAAAGTGGTATTCGATGCACTGCAATCCAGGTATTTAAGTGAAATGTGTTGAAGAACAATGACAGAACAAACAGATCTATTAAAAGGGACATATAAATTGGCTGATATTAGCTTATTTCAGATATATCAGTATCGGTGTGCATGTCAGTAGTTAAGCAACAAGAAATTGCTGTGAAGAAATGCCAAACTAGGTTTAAGGTTCATTTATTAGTCCATCAGAGAGCACTGACAAGTTTATTTTTCAACTGTAAAATGACCAGCTCAGCATGTATCTTGGTCATAATTCTTACAAAGAATTTTTAAAAACTAATTGCTTAACTCACAGGTATGGATATCAGTACACGGCCTAAAAAAAAAACTGTATCAGTTGGGCTTTATTACAAAGTTTGTTAATTGAAGGCGAACTCTAAAATACATGGTGTTTTCAAAAGGGGTCCCATTGCAACTGCATCAGCACTGTGAGCGCACTGCGAGGTGACTTCATAAAATAATAAGCAGTAATAGATAATAATGATCTGTTTACTTTGTAGCTCTTATTTAACTTAAGTCTGTAGTAGTTCATTTTATCAACACAGCAAAATGAATGGAAACCATCGGCTGCCCAGTTTGTGCTGGAATGGGCTCCGCCCCCGTGATCCTGCACAAAATAAACAGATATAAAAAATAGAAGGATAGATGGCATGTAAATTTATCACCATAGCAAAATGAGTAAAAAAAACTTTTATTAATCACATATCAAAAATCAATCAAAAATGTTGATGTGCTTTTGAGAGTGGTCAGCATGTAGTAATGTATGTGCATAGTTAATGAGCTATAACAAGGAAAACTACCTCAATGGCCCACGGACTGCAAGCCTTTAAGGTGTTTTTCTTTGTTTTCCACAGGCCTTATAAGGCACAAACGCCATTAATTAGTTTCGGTATTTCATGTGTCTACAGTTTAGATTACTTATTGCCTCTTTCTCTGTGTGCTGGCAGCTTTGCACACCCAGCCCATTCCTAACAGGCCCTGGACTTCCTCCTGTCTCTGTCCCTCACCACACCCACCCTGCACCCCTGTGTGGCATCAGACATACAGGCATGCCACTGCACTGACATGGTCGTTTGTCTTCTGACCGCCGTGGCATATGGAGAGGGCTGGCACTGCACAGATGTCCACTAAGTGCTGATGAAGGGAGTGAGGAATGGATGGGCTGGGGCTAAGAGGATCTTTGTCGGTGCTGCTGGAGCCTGGTACTGCTCTGCCCTGCTGGTGTTATTAACTTTACTGTACTGAGGAGGGGGGCAATGAGGCTATTCAATAAAGTATGTATTTCCAGATATCTGGGAACGTGAGTGAGCATGTGTTTGCCTTTGCTCTCTCTCTGGCTCTGTATCTCTCTACCACGTGCGTGCGTGCGTGCGCGCAGGCTAGTGGGTGCTGCCTGGTGGAACTCCAGTGTACTCAGGAGAAGGAGGGTTTGGGTTAAAGCTGTAGGTAGAGCAGAGAGAACCTGAAAAGAATAATTTGCAGCTTAAGGCCAATAGCTTCAAAGTCATGAATCCTCATGGGTGAGCCAGCCAGGCTCTGAATCTGTCAATGGTAACTTACTCCTCGGATAGCACGCCAAAGACTTCAATAATGACATCACCCAGGCATGGGGGCAGGGGATGGGGGCTTGGGTGGGGTAAGGGAGAGCTGAGAGACAGTTTCAGAGGTGCGAGCGCGGCCGTTCAGAGTACTTTGGAGTCCCGCTTGACGAGGGCTTTGCAGCTGCCTGATACCGGCCATGTTGTTCTCTGCACGGATTGGCCACAGAAGCCACCAGGGTGGCTTATCAGATTTATTGAGGCTTAGCGGTTGACGTTCAGAGAGTGTGTGTGTGTGTGTGTGTGTGTGTGTGTGTGTGTGTGTGTGGAGGAGGACCAGGGTGTATAGGGAAAGGGTCATCCCTCTAACAATCTACTCGTCCCAGTTAATTTAGACAGCACCCTGGGGTTTGACAGTGAAGAGGCAAGACGTTGCACCACCCCTCACTGGAGTGCTTAGGACTTGCCCAGCAAAGAACTTATGGTGCTTCTCACACGAAATCAACCTTTTTTTCTCCCCCTTTTAATAATGCTGTTGTGGTTATAGTCGTGAGGTGAAATTAAATTTGACAGAGCTGTATTTACCTCACCATGTAGACCTACTGTATTTTATACTATGGGCAACATGATCAAATTCTGTCCTGCCTAATGCCACAGTCTGTCTGCATCCAATTGGTGAGTTTACCACAAACTAATAGGATGTGGATATGTTACCTTGAATCGTGGTGTTCTTGGAGAAGAAAGTGCACACCGCAATCTTGTCTCTGTCAGTTTTCCCAAGCTTAGGTTTCAGACACACACTTCAAAGTCCCTCTAATGAGTGGAAAAACATTGTCGGCTCCTGCACGACATTAAGGAGCGCAATCTTTTTTTGTGTGTTGTTGCTGCCTTATATTTCACAAGCCTTCCCTTCCAAATGTTAGCAACTCATTTTCACCTCCAGCACAAACAAACAGTGAAGTACCACCTATTGTAGCCAGTATCAAAGGCAGCATTTGTTAACAATAAAATGCTGGTTTGAAAAAGCTCCAACACAGATTTTTGTGCTCAACCGCTAGCCAACATTTTTTTTATGCCACAGAAATCAAAAAGGGGAGAAATGGCTGGGAGAAAGACGGCAGTATATAAAGCGTGCAAGGGAACTGCCAGACAAACTACACGTTACATACTTCAGTTTTATTTAATTGCTCAATTGCTTTGTTCTTGCTGCTGTCATCTCTTCGGTTATTTTTCCGTTTTGATCGTCACTGTGTTGTTCGGAGAACTTGGCCCCTATTAAAAGCATATCGAATTTGGGACGTGCTTCCCAGCCTCCGTAACAGATATGGAGAATCGATAAGAGCATTACAAGACTGTGACAGAATGGCCCCCACCCCTGCTCCTCTCATGTCTAAAAGGATGGCTGTGTGACAATGGGCCTCGCTCACGCTCCTGAGATCCTATCCAGTACAGATCACATTATCTGTTGGGTGGCAGGAGCGGTCATTAACCCTTTGGTGACACTGCGGGCAGAGCGCGATGACTGAGGAGTACGTTTTATTAAAACATAAATAAATCCAGCTGTTCAAATACACCAGGATCTGAACACACTGGAGTGTTGTGTTTCTATTACAAGTTATTTTGACAGCAAGTTTCTGGCCTCATCAGTATCTGTTTCTCCACAGTCTCAGTCGCCTGAGCCGCATTTAGCTCCCTCAGCATCAGTACCAATTCCATTTAGGGGTAAAAATGTAAAATTCTCCCTCGACTCATTCCCAGGTGGTGTTTGTGAGAGAGAGAGAGAGAGAGGAATAGTTCAGAGAGACACACAGAGAGACGGACAGGATAAAAAATGAGCAGTGGGGTTTGTTCAGGTTCAAGATGCATTGTGTCTGTTGGCAGCTTGTTGGGCCAACATTGTTTGACGTTCTACCCCTAGTGCGTTTGTGAGCCTTTGAGGGCTTTATGGCTCGGTGTGACTCTGCCGCCAATAGGTTCCAGATGCCGCCGGTGTGGGAACTGGGGAGTAGGGCTAGAGGGGAGACAGGGAAGAAGCATAACCAGGTGTGACCCATTGCAATCTGGGATGTTCTCCATGGATATCCAGACTAATATGACTGTGCATGTGTGTGTGTATGTGTGTTGCAGAAAGGGAGGGGGGGTCTCAATCTGATATTTGACAGACAAACAGACAGGTAGACAGAAATGTAGACACACAAAACCACTTTAATACGCTTTTTTTTTGTTAACTGTGTACTTATTCACTCCTGCAAGTAGCCCATGCACACGCCCTCTGCCAAGGCACGGAGTTCATGGTTTGAGTCGCGTTGTTCAGCACATTTGCTGCTGGCACCAGTGAGGTCCAACATATGGCAGCACTCTGAGCCTTCGGGCCCAGCGTTGGGGCTCCGAACAGAACTTGCCAGCTCCACAGTGGCCTAATGTAAGGGAAAATTGTCAGCAGGACCATTTAAGGTCCCAAACCACAAGCACTGATAAATGTCTGCATTTCTCTATGTAATTACCTTCAATCCGGTGTCCCTTTTCCAAGAGGCCAGGAAGGAAACAACATAGCTGAGAACAGCAACAAAGCTTAACTAGTAAAAAAACAAAACAGAAACACTCTGAATGCTGGCTAAATGAAGTATGAGTCTGCTGTGCGTGATTTAAAGAAAAAAAGATGAGGGTGGGAAGAGGTGGAGCTGAGTTTAGCCAATGTGTTTTCATTTGAGAAAAGGTAAAATATACTAGAGGGGAAATTTGCATTGGCAAACATCTACAGTCACTGAGGACAGCATAAGTTGAATGTCAATTGTCTAGATTCATTGCAGATTTTTGCATTTTCCTGTTTATATCAGTGTGGTCATGACATACAGACCTCAACTGAACAAAACAAACAACTTTGAAAAAACAAGGTCAGTGATGTCTGCGGAAACCAAAAAGTGGGGATTTTCTTTTGTCATTGTCCTAGCATGAATTCACTAACTACATTTGTAGATTAAAATGGGAGCAAAACAGTAAATGTGTGTGTTGTTGACACATTGACATAATTACTGTACAGCTGTTAAAGTACATATTTAAACATTTTTGTTGTTTTGTTGTTGTTATTGGGCACTGCTTAGTTAAACAATTGATGCAGAGACAGATAGATACTTTACTGATCCCGAGGGAAATTTAGTATTTAGTATTTACTATTTTTTCACATAAAAAAGGGATCTGCACTAGTTTCCCATATTTTACCAATTTTTGTAAGCTAGTGAATTATTTAAAAAGGGAAAAAAGTTGCTGTGATTTTGGTATGTACTGCATAGAAGTGGTCTGGGTCTGGGTTGAAATTTTAATTTTAGATTAAAATGATTGGCGAGCCCTTTCCTTCTTTAGAGGAACTGAACACACTTGACTGGAAATCTTTCTTGTTTTTATTTTCCTTATGAGGCAAAACACTAAAACTTGGTGCTTTAATATGCTGTGATGTAATTAGTTAGAATAACAAATTAATGTCGTGAGCCGTCAGTCACACGCATTTTGAAGCAGCGGCAGTATGCTGTGTAAAGAAAAACCTTTCCTGTATTAGGCGTTTTATAGCAAAATAGTACCGGCTACTTTTCTCACAGGACTGCTACTGTTGACGATAATCCCTTCCTCTTCAATCCATCATCTGCAAAATAAACACAGGCCACCCCCACCTGTGTCTGACTTGGAGAGGTGAGGGCCCGTTAACCTGCTCACACAGGCCACTGGCTCGGGCTGCAGATTCCCCGCCTCCCTGTTTAGATTATTTCCACGGAGGCGGGTGACTCTCTTGTGTCACTGATAAGAGCGCAGTAGGGTGGTGGCAAGAGGGTCAAACCACAAGGGGAATAAAAACTCAGGAAAATACCGGCAAAAATATCTTTATCCCCTGGAAAAAGTACTTTTCCCCCCAAACTTCTTCACCATGGCACAAGGCTATTACACTGATAGAAATTCTTCTCCCTC
This sequence comes from Micropterus dolomieu, assembly GCF_021292245.1. Lineage (NCBI taxonomy): Eukaryota > Metazoa > Chordata > Actinopteri > Centrarchiformes > Centrarchidae > Micropterus > Micropterus dolomieu. The sequence continues at coordinate 8,829,287 of NC_060153.1, read as the reverse complement.
CTCGACAGTCTGGCCCTGAGTACGCGAGGGGCCAGAGTCTTAGCCACATCTCAAGCTAATTTACAAAGATCCCGAATTATTCTCTTATCTTGGGCTTTAAAGGTTGTAAGGTTGATTAACAAGGCTCTGTCCTGTTTATCAGTTTGGGGCTGGGTGTGGAAAATAGCCTGCGATAAGTGCACAGACCATTAAACATTCTATTTCCCCTAATATTTGTCGGCAACCATCTGCTTAACTGATCTCCCTTCACTTTAATTAAAAGGGATTCCCGTCTTGTTGGGGTCATTATGTGCTGGCGGATGCCAGGAGAGGGGTTTGTGATGAGTTCAGCGTTCCCTCTGTCCCTGGGTTGCCAGAGGGCTTTTTTCATCCACCCTCTTCTAAGTTAACCCCTTCCTGTCCTGCTGCACTTCCACCTTGTTATTTAGCGGGTGAAGCAGGCTAAAGAGTTAGTAAGTCCAACAATACCAAAAAGAGATCCAGTATGTGCTGGTGCAAACTTTTCTCTTCACTAGGGAAGTGTATAGATATTCACACTATCTCCCTCAACTCCGGGGCATGAGACTCTGGCTGTAATGGTTTGATTTGCCCAACACTAGTTGGATCGATGCGGCTGTTTACAGTTTCTCCCTCTCTCATCCCTTTTGTCTTTTTTCTAATTTAGTGTTCCCAAACCATGGACAGGGGTCTGAGTCTGTCTGCTGTGCTTGCATCTTCGCCCTCCTCCCCACTCTCCATCACTGTCCATTGATGTTTTTCCCCTCTCTTTCTTTTCTCCTCTTCCTCTCTCCTTCCTTGGTTGGTCTTGGAAAAAGAGCTGCATGCCTCCACACTTCTGGACAAGACTGATGGCTCGTCAATAGCATTAGCCAGCATTGCAGGCCTCACTGGTGTAGAACCAAATCAATAAGGCCCAGTAAAAAGTCTTATACGTGTATGCGGTCCATCCCAGCCAAGGCTCATGTTTCCACAGATGAGTTTTTATAAGAATTCAGGAGTCACCATCTATTTTATTCCGTTTAATTCCACATTTCCTCAGCAATTCACTAACATTTGTAAGTGCTTCTGCTCACAGTCATCCAGTCTCTCAGTTAATATAATTATATATTGCACCCATCAGAAAGTTGAATGTCTCTGCTCATTGTTACATTAAATTTGGATATTTAAATTTAGCTAATTTAGCAGCCCTGACATATAAAATCTTTTCTGCTCTTTCCCTCTATATTCTGGTAAGTTACCATCTAATTATAGTGTGCAATTACAATCAATTAGTCCTCAGTGAAAATTGATTTCTGCTTTCAGTGCTGTGGTTGGTTTGGTGTGTGTGTGTGTGTGTGTGTGTGTGTGTGAGAGAGAGAGAGAGAGAGAGAGAGAGAGAGAGAGAGAGAGGTTATTAAGGAGCAGACTGAAACACAATATTATATTATATTATAAACCAACTTGTAATATTGAGTTCTATCATTAAAGTGTCTAAAAACAGTTTACTGTAACTTACAAACATTTTTCATACTACTTTTTGGAAACATTGGACATGGTTGGCAATCTTTAGGTGCTGCATGCGAAATGGATAGAGAGTCTTTTTCAGTTCAATGACAGCATTAGCTAATATCTGTAGATCTGTATCTTTGCTAGCTGAGAGAATTACATCAGCTGATTTTCTACACAGACAGTGCTTCTGCCTGTGCAGGATTGCATGACATTTGCATATTCTGAACTGGACATGCTATGTGTAGACATTTTCAGCCAAAACACTTGCAGGCACTATTGACTTTCATCTAAACTTTTTAAAAGACCTCTGTAACATGTAGCCATGTCTCCATCGTTAGAGTTTCACAGCTGCTTGTGGCTGGAAAAGAGAGCTGTGCCCTATTTAATTGTCCTATATATTGCACTTGTTCATAAATGTGAAGGTGAATGTGAGGTAGTGATTTGTCTTTTTTCTCTGTGAAGTACTGGTCTGCGCAGGTTTACAGTGCTTGAATAACCAATGTGATATCTTATTGTAAGTGAACCATACTTAACGCTGTTGAAATGGTATTCCAATTTGCTTAGTTGCTTTAGAAATTTAATTCTTAAAAATAATAATTAAGAAAAACAAACAAGAACTAGCCCATCATTGACAGATGCAGACTCTTCAGTGGACAGACAGATAGACAGACAGATGGACCAATGGACATCTTTACCCTGTCAACTTCTCCACCCTGCCTCCTTGGCCGAATCCTTTCCAGTTCAGACACAACAAAGCTCACCTGGCTGTCTGTATGTATTCTCCAACAGCAAAGAGCTCTGCATTTCAAAGGTCAGCAGAGGGCCACTGCGTTTGTCAGGCCAATCGATGGCCTGCCGCCGCCAGAAACACGCTCAGTTATGTAGCAGGGAGGTCAGCTTAATGGCGGACAGCGCCAACGACCTCCCCAGTGGGAGGTGGTCGCCAAGGAAGTGAGTGTGTGTGTGTGTGTGTGTGTGTGTGTGTGTGTGTTTAAGGGTGGCTAAGGATATTTGTGAGAAGTGGAGGAGTATCTTTCACTAACCCTACATATAATCAATACCATCCAGTGCTGTTATTCTGCATTGTTTGTGTGTGTGTGTGTGTGTGTGTGTGTGTGTGTGTGTTTGTTGTGCAGTGATCAACAATGACAGGGGATCAAGGAACCGGTGTGTGACAAAGAGGAATGGTGTCTGATTCAAGGTCAGTAAGACCTGTGTCACTCCTTCACTTTCACAGAGGGGAGGGAAGGGGAGGCATTATGTTCCTGTTGGTTACCAGAGCAAACATGACATCCCTGCTGGAGCTCATATCAATTTGTAATTTGACCCCCAGTCACAGCAAATGATGTCAGCACAGGTTGCTTTTGCAAAATGACCCTGCATTTGTCTGTTGTCATTGTCAGTTTGTCTTTAGTGTCACATCGTTCGTGCAGTGTTTTTTTCTTTGCCTGACGTTAATATTCATAGATGTTCATATTCTTATTTTTATCTGGAGTTGTAAATGAAAGTATAGATGGTTTGCACTCTACAAAAGCATTGAGCTTTTTAATTTCAAAAGGCACTTCTGGTTTTCATCGTATTTTTGTACAGAAATTGAAGCCAATTCAGGTGCATTCAGCATATATTTCCCCCCAAACATAGTGCCTTCACAGGAGCATTGAATTTAATTTCAGCATATGATCAGACAACGGTGCTGCATGTCCTTTGTTTCTGTCCTTCAGTGACCACCTTACTAATGTGCTAAGACCAGCAGCACCTTGTCCTCATGCCTGTACATCTTTTAATAACTCTATTAATCTAATCGTCCACTAATTGGTCAAGATAGCTTTTTCCCTAGTGATTTTTATCACAGGGTAATTAAAGAGCCCAGTAAAACCTGCTGAAATCACAGTGTCTTGTTAAAATTGCTTGATTGACATGCTGTTTTAGGGCTCTGTAATGCTTTATACATTATAGAGAATGGTGTCTTGTCAAGCTATTAAATAACACAATTCAGTGATTATTATTATTATTCAACAGTTGAATAAAATGTTATGACAAAATGCCAGTGACTGATAAATCTTTAATATAAAAATTGTACAAGAATTCTGATACAAATTACAAGAGGTATTTGGACAAAATATGAATAAAATTCCATTTACATCCCAAAACCCTTATGCATTTTATGCAAAACCATAGACAGTTATGATACAGAAACAAATACAAGAAAGGCAAAAAAAGAAAGAAAGAAAGATAGAGAAAAGAAAGAAGTCTTTTAAAAAGAGGACTATTTTTTCCTCCTGTCTGCAAATGGGAAACACCTGTTTAGGTAACATACAGTATTCATGAGGCTTCCAAATCACCATTTTGACACCAAAGTGTGGTTCTTCGCAGTGCGACTATGTAGCCATGCAACGCTGTCGTGCGCCAGTGCCGTAACACAGGCTTTTTTAAGACACAGACACAAATGCAGTGGATACACAAAATCAGAATTCACCAGGTCTTCAAGCTTATTTATACTTTAAGACTATAAAGTATAATTGGCACAATGGAAAACATTGTATGGATTTACAGTTGTTGTTTTGTTTCAGGATCACTGACATTTCACAGGTTCCAGTTCAAATGAATGATTTATTTTTTTTTTTCTATCTGCATATTTCTTATGATGTCTCATCAAAAATTTTAATCCCACTTTGTTCCATGAGCTACATTAACTGGACAGTTTGCATCCTCTCTGCTTACACCCATTGTACTCACTCACTCTGTGACATGAACAAAACGGACAGTGATTAACAGGTCAGCCACTATAACGCTTGCCATCCCCTTATCCCTCTGTGTGCTATGTAGAGTTACAGAATAATTGATGAGGGACGCTGCTCTAATCAAATATTAAAGATTCTCTCCAGTGGTCTGGGCCAATGAGGTGCTCTAAGTGATGTGTACCCACAGATCCACAGCCCGGTCACTAGGTAGCAGAATGCACCTGGGCCCGTGTGGTTGGAGAAGTAAAAAAAAAAATACAAAGATTGGATTGGGAGCTTTCTCAGAAGAGAGTGGGAAATTGGTGGTCATTTCTCAGAGGAGAGGAGAGTGTAGGGGAGAGGGGTGGAAATGTGAGGGGTGGCTCAATTGCTCTCCAGCAGGCAATCAAGAAGAAACTGGCGATGAGTCCTGTGAAGTCCTGGCCCTGCTGCTCTTTTGCTCTCTCCTCTGCCTGTGTTCCTCTCTTTCTCCCCTTGTTAAGTGACCGCCGCAAGGCTCCGCTTTCTAAGCCCAATCCCTTTCCACCATCTCCATCTCTCTCTTTCTCTCTCTCTCTCTCTCTCTGTCTTGCCTTCTGTCCCCGTGGCTGTGTTGGACAGTCGTTTGCGTGTTTTCCCAGCTCTGTTTCCACCCTCTTGCAGCTCTGAGCTCTGCAGGCATGGCCAACACCATGCAGGACTCAGAAGAAGCCCGTAGGAGAAGGGTGTTGTAAGGGAAACTCTTCTATGATATTCAGTTTTCTGTTTGGCACACACAAGTGCACAGAAAGAGAGGTCATGCACTGTAGCTGCTGCTTGAGAAATGGACAGCAAAGAACAGGACACAAAGAATGTGTTACAGAAAAAAACAAGTCTGAAAACTTAGTTTTCTAAGGCATAGGAGCTGATGTTATTGAGCAGAGCGCATTTATATTAACATTAAGAACTTTTGATATGTCGGCTACGTACAGCTCCTTTAATTCTAGAGAGTTCAAATCAATCTGTGAGGTGGCTGGCCTTTTTTATAGATTTTTCTATTACTCACTGTCCTCTTTAGGTAAAGTGTTTCAAATCATTAGCTGTCAAATATGTTTAAAATGAAATAATAATAATAAGAGTGCTCTGGTCTCTGATCTCACACCTCTCTCCATAATGCAGTATTAGCTTTCTATGTAGTGGCAGCAGCTATACTGTGAATACTAGATGACGAGTTTCATTTCCTGCGGAGAGAAGGCTCTCTATTTTTTTTTTTTCTGCTCCTGTCTCCTCCATTGCTAGAGGTTAACAAGTCATCTAGTTCTTGTCATCCTTCTGGCCTTTAACTAGGAAGCATAATGTGAGTGTGCGCCACTCTCCTCTGTGTGCATGTGTGTGTGTTTGTATGGTTGTGTGTTAGAAAGACAGCTGTCAGCAGGGTTCCTGGAGTAGCACTTTTTTATTTCTGCCAGAGCGAGGGGCCGGGGGGATTGAATGAGTGAATGAGGGGAGCGAGCGCCTCAGTGAAATCCACTCCTGGGAGAAGGCAGGGGTTCCTGTACTCAATTTTCCCTTCACCTGGGATAAACAGGCAATTACCCATCCCTTTTTCCTATGCCATGGCCGTCCGGTGAACTTAAGCATACACTATTAGCGTGTGTCCCTGTAGGACCTGCACTGTGGGGTGTGGAGGTGGTAAGTGAGTGGCGGGTTGAAGAAATGGGTAAGGCGGTTGTTAAATGACTGTGCTCTGACAGACAAAGAGAAAAACAGAATGAGATAAAGGAATCGAATTTAATTGAATTATCAGCGACCCTGAATAAAAAAGAAGCACACGTAGAAAATGAATAGATGAATTTAATTCAACTAAACTGAATGAGTCAAATTGAATTGTTCGGAGCACACAATCTCTTTCCCTCTTTTTCTCTTTCTGTCAGTGTCACCGTCTTGTCAGCAACATTGGGGTCTGGCAGTGTAACGAAGTGACAAGTGAGTTATTAGACAGAAGAAGCTGGAATGGCAGGGACGCCTCCAGGTAACGGAGAAGCAGCACATTTTTAATGATCGTTGCTGTCATCCTTTCCTCCCTAGTCAGCCTTCCACCTCCGCAACCTTTCCATCAGCCTCAGCTCTATGTCTCGCTCTCTTTATCTCTGAGAAGAGAGGACTGAAAACTGCATGTGTCATAAAGGCGGAGTCTTAAAAAGAAAAGGACATGAAATATTTCACTAGAATAGGTCATGTCTATATTGCAAAATGGCTGAAGTATGAAACAAATGGAACTCAACACTGTAATGGATGTAAGTTGTGAATACTGTACAGCAAACCACACAACACTGCATATTTCTTTCCCTCTTGTGTGTAGCACCAGTCAAGTAAGAGAAGATCTCCTTGTATAGTAACACATGGCATTGCTAATACATTGATAAACATGTCAAACTGAGGAACAATGTCTATTTTTTGTCTTTTTACAAAAAATATTCTTAAACTGGACACAAACATCTCCATGAAGATACATCACCCACCAATAAATACCCCTTCCCATGGCTACTTTGCCCAGTTATTGGAAATATTTGTACCGTGAGACAGTCATGGACTTGTTTAAAAAATGGCTGCAACCAACAACCAGGAAAATGGCAACATTTTTCATAGAGTACATTTGTAATCGACACTTGGCAATGGAAACCGATACCAAAAATATCACAGCAAAAGATTTAAGACTCAAGTGCATCATATTAATCCAATGGGGCATGATTTAAGTACAATATCACACTGAAAGAGCTTTTCTTAAGCAAACACTTTTGTTTTGGTCACAGTTGAAGGACTATTTTCATCTTTTTTCTCTTTTTTTCTCTTTCTTTTTTCTTCAAATCTATGGGACAGTCATATTTTATTAAGATGCCTTTTCATAAGAACAAACATGAGTTCTTGCATTGATAACTTTGACAATGTCACACTAATGTCATGCTTTACATAGATTACTCCACTAAACCTCTGAAGTAATTACTGTGATCACAACTGGCAACCATACACAATCTACCCCTTAAACAAAAAGAGGAGAGACTTATCAATATTTAACTCCTTTTGTGTTTGTGAAACAGCAGTTTATATTCAGTCACACCTAGATTTGTTTTGAAGCAAGACACTTTGGAGACACTTTCTGAACACGTTGTTTAGCAATGGGGGAAGATCTCAGGTTTTGTTCAGGGAGGCAAGATGTTTTCTTTTTTGAAACTGTGTTTGAAACTGAGCGCGTGCAAAAAGAAACTGGCACAAGTATGTTGAAGGTACTGTCATTTCCCCTGGCACTGTAGCCATCAATGACCTAAACTTTCCATTGCAAAGTCCTCATTATAATAATATTACACATCCCCTTGTATAGATGCAAAGTGCAAAAACTGAATTGGTATACTAAAGCTCATAAACATAACAGACAAAAAGAAATCAATAGAAATACAGAGAATGATATCAGTGTAGGAGCCTAAAAAAGCATGCCGGCAACCTCTGAATATCTAACAAGTAGATAAAACAAGCCACATGGTATTCTTTTTTTTCCCTAGGACTCGGTTTAAAACGTGTCTTTGAAGCTAACATAAATGAGTCAAGCTAGTAAGATGCTACCTCTTTCTTGCCTATAGCTGGAAGTATTGTACTGGACTGTAACATAAAACCATAAAGAGAGAGAAAAAAGAAGCAAACAACCATCAACACAACTCTTTTACACCAAAAGCCTCTTGGGACATTATTTACAAATGAAGTTGTCATGCTTTTGTAAGGGGTTCATTTAAAAGCTATCATTACACAAATACAACAAGAAGATTTTCTTTTTTTTTT
>NC_060153.1:8816065-8821169 GCF_021292245.1 Micropterus dolomieu | reverse complement strand
AAGACACTTTGGAGACACTTTCTGAACACGTTGTTTAGCAATGGGGGAAGATCTCAGGTTTTGTTCAGGGAGGCAAGATGTTTTCTTTTTTGAAACTGTGTTTGAAACTGAGCGCGTGCAAAAAGAAACTGGCACAAGTATGTTGAAGGTACTGTCATTTCCCCTGGCACTGTAGCCATCAATGACCTAAACTTTCCATTGCAAAGTCCTCATTATAATAATATTACACATCCCCTTGTATAGATGCAAAGTGCAAAAACTGAATTGGTATACTAAAGCTCATAAACATAACAGACAAAAAGAAATCAATAGAAATACAGAGAATGATATCAGTGTAGGAGCCTAAAAAAGCATGCCGGCAACCTCTGAATATCTAACAAGTAGATAAAACAAGCCACATGGTATTCTTTTTTTTCCCTAGGACTCGGTTTAAAACGTGTCTTTGAAGCTAACATAAATGAGTCAAGCTAGTAAGATGCTACCTCTTTCTTGCCTATAGCTGGAAGTATTGTACTGGACTGTAACATAAAACCATAAAGAGAGAGAAAAAAGAAGCAAACAACCATCAACACAACTCTTTTACACCAAAAGCCTCTTGGGACATTATTTACAAATGAAGTTGTCATGCTTTTGTAAGGGGTTCATTTAAAAGCTATCATTACACAAATACAACAAGAAGATTTTCTTTTTTTTTTCAATACTATCATTTCTGCAGGCAAAGTCACAAATAAGAGTTTGAATAGATTCTTTGGAGACGGACATAAAAACAAAGTGGGGAGACGTCCGAAAGGAAAGATGGAGGGGCTTATGGAAAAAAAACAGCAACTGGAGTTTTGTTATAAAGCAAACTCTATGCTCAAGAGTGTCATCCTGTTCTTCCAAAGGAGGAAAAGTCAAAGGTCACGATAATAAACTGTATTTAGAGTCAATGAATTTTATAGAGGGACGTAGAGATGTCTTGCAGTGACTTACAGAGGACGGGCAGGAGGCATACAGGCATTTAGCTTGTATTTGATGGCCCTGGGCTGGGGTTAAAAGCTAATTTGAGGAGGAATAAGGATGAGGAATGAAGGGAGGAGCGGGCAGACTGACAGCAGGGTAGAGTAGCAAGTCATTATTTAGTCTATTATTGTAGAGAAGGGCATGTTTTTATGGAGGTTGGGATTCTGAGAGTGTCGGTTACGGCTGCGCACAGAGCTGAAAACCATGTTGCAACCGGGGATTTTGCACTTATGCATCTCGCGCAGGTGCACAGTCTTGTAGTGCACACGCAGGGTCCCTTTGTTGCTGTACATTTTGTGGCAGATGCTGCAGAGGATCCCACTGCTGCCACCGTTACTGCCCCCGGTGGATGAAAGAAGGAATGGTGAGGAGGAAGGTCCCAACCCCTCGCCATGTCCTTCTCCTCTTAGTTCTCCAGTCTCATCCCGATGCCTCCCTTCAGCCCGCCCCTCGGCACGCTGGGAGCAGTCCTCCCCCTCACTGTTGCCCTCCTCCTCATCCTCTTCTCCCTCCTCCTCCTCCAGGTCATCCAATAGGATGCCTTCATCGCTGCCCTCATCTGACTCATGTGAGGAGTGGATACTGCTGCTGGATTGAACACTGGATGTGGTACTCAGGTCCAACACCATGTAGTCGTCTGGCTGGCCCCGGGAGAAGCCGTTGGTGTGGTGGTTTTTAAGGTTTTGGTTGAGAAGGTGGTGGGGATACTCGATGCTCGTGTGGGAACGGACATTGTGGTTCAGACCAGTGGGCCCAAGGCTGCCGCCTCCGATGCCCATCCCGGCCATAGGGTCCAAGCCCATGTGGTGCCCGGCGTAGATCTTGGCCAGTAACTCGGCTCGCAGGTCCTTGGGCAGTGGCGTGAGTTGGGGGTCCAGGACAATGTCGTCCAGCTCTTTGGTCAGCAGTTTGCGGTGCAGGTTGATGTTGGAGCTGTGCCTAATGTCGGGAGACAGTCATAGTTATAAATCAGTATGCTGCCAAAGTGTGAGGAATGTAGAGTGTTTGTACTTAATTTCTTTTTCAGATTGTAATTTTTCACGTTGTCATACTTCTGTGAAATGTTACCAGGCTACAAATATTCAAAGTCTAAGAACCACTACATATGTTATTATTGTTACTATCGGTTGAGGTACACAGACATTCACACAGAGAAATTCACCCTGCAGCTCTCCTCAGAAAAAATGCTCTGAGATCGCACAGAGAGAGAGACAGAGAGAGAGAGAGCATCCTGCTAGTGTTTACCGCTGTCAGCATGTCTGCTCTGCACAGCCCTCAAATCCAATAGACTCTGACTCAATTAAATACTCCACCATATTGAATGGGAGTTTATCAATTGATTCGAGCTGTGGTAATGTGATAATCGAGGGGAACTGGATAGCATATTAGCACTAGGCCCTGACAGCATTATCGCATTTGTTCCCTATTGGAGGTGGCTTAATCGAGCACCTCAATGAACATGTCTTTATGTAGCCCTGGATTTAATTAAGATGGGCATTTTTTCCAAACACAAGGCAAACTGTATCACACAGTGTGCTATAGCTGATGAAAGAAACTAAGTAACCAACCAAGTGCCATGCTTAAGCCAGGATACGATTAGTGAGGATTTCAGTTAGCGTACAAAGCCATGCTAAGGGATGCAAGGTGAAATGGGCTTGAAAAATCGAATTCAATGCTTTTTCACTCCAATTTCACAGTTGCCAAGTCGGACAAAGGAGAAGGGGACCCGTGGCACACATGTCACAATAAAACTACAAAACACAGAAAGGAAACTTAAGCAACTAATGACCAGTGTCAGATACGACATACACAAGGCCCATTCCTCTCACATCAGGTCAGCACTTAAATCAAATAAGAATAATATGCAAACACTCAGTGCCTTTAATGTGAAGGGTTTCCATGCAGGGAGGGCACATGTGTGTAAAACAAAGTAAAACAAAAAATTAAAAAAAGAAAAGAAAACGGTCATCCTTAGCAGGACGGGCAAAAATGGAGTCACAATGGATAGTAGAGCTTACCAGCAGTGGCAGGGTTGATGCAGTCAAAAAGGGTCCCTTTCCTTTAATTATTTACTTCCCTATCCGACATTGTCCTGCAAGAGGTAAAAATACATTCATTTGAGGGACCCTTTTCTGTGAACCAGGCAACCAGGAGCCCGTCCACTCAAGCATCGTCAGCATTGAGGGGAGAGAGCGTGGCAAATCGATTGGCCGTGGCTGTCACTGCGTGTGTGTCTTTGCACATGTTTTTGTCTGTTTGTGTGTGTGTGTGCGTGCGTGTGTGTGTGTGTGTGAAAAAAAACATAAAATATACTACTTCCATATAGTGGGACTTCGATCAAAAAGACTATATAAATCCTTTGTTCTGTTTTATCCTTTGATAGTACAGTTGCACCCATATGGTGTTAGCTTATGGCTAAAATATGGGAGTCATGATTCAATGTCTGTGGCGCTGTATCCCTGTCTAGTCAAATACATGAGTGGACGCTTGGCTGTGAGAGGCCAGAGTCTTTTAAGACAGTCTGCAATATGCCTTAGTCAGTGATCTATATATACGGAAATGGGCACAATTTCCGCAGGGATACCAACCAACAGGCTTTTAGGTGAAGAGGGGCCACATTTGCTCAATTAAACCTGAAGTTCAGGATGCTGTTGATGATGCTCAGGTAGGCAGGTCCTTTGCAACATGTCTCCATCTCTATAACAACACCTTCTCACTGCTAATAAGCTCTAAGTTAACCATGGCTATCTCAGTTTTAGATATTAAAGTCAAACATGCTAAATATCATGCAGTAAGTAGTCTGCACTAAAGCTACAGTAGCCATTTTAAATACTCAAATACTCAAATTCACACCACATTGTTAGAATACTAATAACAATATCTAATGGAAAAATATTTACATTTAATACTATTACTTCTTTTTTTTACAGTTATATGAAAAAAAATTAAAGGGAAGAAGAAAAGTCACTTTATGATATATCATTTGGAACCATTTGGAAATTATTTAATCTCAAGAGCTTAAGAGAAGAGAGAAAAACAGCCCAGTTTATGATCATTTGCATAAACATTATTATTTAACCTCTGTGTTGGCAATGCCTCCTTGCCCTAAATAATCAAAATAAAGCAGCTGAATCCGCACACAGTGGGCATAATGCACTTATCCCTTCATTTATCAAATTTAGACTTCTGCCCCATTTCCCACTCCCCCTCCATCCCTCCACCTCCATCACTCCACTTCAGTTCAGTACCCCCCCCCCCCCCCCCCCCCCCCCCCCCCCCCCCACTCCATCTCTACCTCCCTGTTGGCCAGTAATGTGGCTGGCAAACCAATTTGAAAGTCTCATCTTTGCCCAAAAGATGGGGGAGGCCTCCAGAGAGCCCATTTTTGACTGTGCAGAGGAGGTAGAGTGTGCCTGCCCCAACCGGCGTTAATCATCTTTAGGTTCATCTGATGGCCCTTGCCCTTGTTTTTTTTCCCAGTGTGTATGTGTGTATATGCGTGTGTATGTTGTCTAAATGACTCCTAATGTGTAAACGAGATTGAAGGCTGAGCGGTATTAAACTGACACGAGTGGTTCTTTGTCTTTCCTTTCATTCACGGTGTGCTGTGAGGTTTTAGGCGTAAGTGAGAGTTAGTAGCATTTATCACACTCTGTCACTGTTATATCTACTGTGCATTATTTTGAGTCCGTTCAACAGCCTAGGCTACAAACAAAGATTTAAGGGTCCTTAAACATATGAGTGCATAGACATTAAATATCACATGAAAAACACTTTTAAGTAGTTGATGACAGTGTGCTTGTATGGGTGTTATTTATCTAAGAATAAAATAATTCCTCTTATTCGCCTCAAAAAACATCAGAAGGAAACTGTCAATGATAAACCAAAGGGATGTAACATTTCAAGTTTCCGTATTTTTAATCAGCAGATATTTTGCACTGGGGTGAGTGGCTTTTGTTAACATATTCTCTCTATGAGCAGCGTGCCCTTTGTTTATAAGACACATACAGAGAGCTGATTGTGGAGCGGCCCACATGCCGTGAGGGGGCCGAGGGAAAGGGAGGGAGAAAGAGAGAGGAGGGGGGGGGGGGGGGGGGGGGGG
>NC_060153.1:8770153-8816045 GCF_021292245.1 Micropterus dolomieu | reverse complement strand
GGGGGGCGAGACGACGACTCTCCAATATAATTAACCTTCACTCTCTCTCCGTTTGCAGTGGCCCATGCAAGGGACCACGGGCTGCACACTGCTGCACCATGGGAATGTGAAAGAGGGAGGACAACTACTTGCTGTAGCGACATAGGAGCAGGTTAAAATATTGGAGTGAATGTTAAAAAAGAGAAGCAGGACAGGCTGATAAAAATGAGACTAAGTAAGGCAAGTCTTGTCAATGGTTTAAGAAATATGATTAACGAGGCCAATAATGGTGATGATTACTGGTTCGCGCGCCTTCCCAGCAGTTAATCATGCAGCTTCTTCAACACTTCTGCCGACGCTGCTCGCTTCCCACAATAAATATGCAATCATTTACCTCCGTGCAGCAGGCGGCCAGGAGGCAGGGAGAAAACACCCCACCGTAAAACCACACATGCACACACACTCTTATGTTGGTCTCTGTTTAACACTCAAAAAACACACATTACATGCTTGCTCAAGGGCACATTAAATTAGGCTTTCCTGTATTCTTGAGTGTGTGTGTGTGTGTGTGTGTGTGTGTACAGAATTCATGTGCACTAATGGTTGTGTATGCGTAGCTGTGTGAAATCCTTCAGTCTTAATAAATAGGGTAGAACTGAACAAACACTAGTGATACTTTTTTCCATGGCAGCCCATTTACAGTGTGTCCTACTCTGACTCTGACAATGTCATTGGCTCTTGGTTGTTTTCCTCTGTAGATCAAATGACCTCTCCTCGTTTTTCTTTTTCACTTTGATATGGGAGCTTTTGATGCTGGTGTCTGATGGTGTGTTTACGTGCCTTTGGCTTTTCACTCGGTCAATAGATTAATCAGATATGCAGAGATACTTGGACTTGCCTGTTGCTGGATGTCAACAGCTGTTTGGGAGGTGTTGAGAAAAGGGAAACGGGAAGGGCTGCATATTATAATGCTGCTTATTAACATGCTGCTTTAGCATATATTATTCAGCTGTAAAAACAACAACAAATAACCTCTCTTTTACCTTCCTCTTAGTAAAAACCAATGCGGTTATTATTCTATTCTGGTTCTTTTTTTCTTTTTTTTTAAGATAATTACTTAGTGTTAAGTATTTAGTGATGTTTTTCATAAATCCTTTATGTCTGAGGTGAACCACCAGAAGGAGCTGCTTAATAATCCTTAATGCCAACACTGTTGGCAAAAAAAAATCTAATTTGGAGAAAGAATGGCTTATCTAATTTACTACTAATAAACATTCTAAACATTTTGTGCAAATATCTTTGTACATGCAGTTTCTTAATCTTATCAGAGCAAATGCTCTTTTGAAAACAACTAAATTATATTCCCATTTTATTGCTGCCATTACACTCTAGCATACATTATGTCATTAGAGGATTATCTAGGGACGGATTTGATGAGAGCTCGGCTTGTGTATTGACTCGTCTCAAAGCCCCGGGCTTCTTCTAGCTATGCAATGCCCTTCTTTCTGTTGTTTTGTTCCCTGTTTGAACCAGCGGCAGAGTAATATGTCCCATATGCTATCAGGAATTTATCCCCTGCAGAAAAAGTATGGAAACAATAGTGTGCTTAGGTCTCACCTACCCAGAGCTATACTGTACATCCCTGGCTCAAGGATGCATTATGTCCACAGCAGCAATTGTCCCTCCTTGCTACAAAGTTATCTCTATCTCCCATATGTTCAGCTACACTATGTGTTTGAATGGCATTTATATGCTGTTTTTTGTTATCATGGAGTAAAACTCTCACACACACACACACACACACACTGATGTTATGTACCTTCAGCATGTGTTATGGCATCAGCCTGCTGCCAGTGCTGCTACAGTGTATATATTCTGAAGAGTGAGTGTGTGGGACTGATATGTGCTAACAAGCCCAGGTGAATATCGCTAGCCTCACCTCCTAATGCGCTAATAAATGCAGTGGTTTGACAAACCACTGTCAATGTTAATATATGCGCCTTCACCTCCCTGTGACAAGGTGAGGTAGTGAGGGCAGGTAAACAACACACTGCAGCTGCCGGGTTGATTGGTATGGCCTAGTGCTTGAATCAATGTGTGTATGTGTTTCTCATCCTGACACCCTACTATTCTGAACTTTGACTTGACAAGAGGCAGATGTCCCTGAATCAATTTAGTGTTCAATTAGCTAACAGATGTTAAGTGATAGCCTATCCAGGTAAATGCCATACAGTAATGAAATGCTGCATCTTGTTTTATTAACGTGAAATGAAAAGGCATATATGCTATATCCTTACCCTAGTATATTCTGTAGATTTATGTAGTGCCAGAATTTTGATTATAATAGATAAAGATTGTATTAAAATTTTCCATTTAACCTACCTGCGACTGTCGCAATTAAACTGAAATAAAACTTTACCAAGTTCTAGCACTAACCTGTCTCGGCTCCGCCGGGAAGGGAAGGCAGCGTTGCAGCCAGCCACAGTGCACACATGCATCTCTTTGAGGTGCACATTCTTGTAGTGCAGTTTCATGCTATAAGAGCTCTTGAAACTCTTCTTACAAACATAGCAGATCTTGGGGTCAGGACTTGAGCATGGGTCTCCCTCTGGTGATTGAGAAGAAGGGAATTTGGGTGGGCTTGCACCGTAGCTCATTGAAGAGATGAAACTTTCATGTAGAGCAGCCATGCTTGCGGCCGCGGCAGCAGCCGCAGCCATGCCTCCATTGTAGAGGCCATACTGGCCCATGCAGAACATGTCGTAAGTAGGATCATTGAGTTCTTCCTTGATCTTGATAGGGGGCTGATGAGGGGAGGGTGAGGAATGGCCTTTGCCTTCCATTTCCTTTCTCAAATGTGTGTCTTCACCACCCTCATTGTTCTGTTCCTTGTCCAGACCCCTTCCGCCCCTGATGTGTTTTTGCTGTTCCTCCACATCTATCAGTTCATCACGGTAGAACATTTTAGAATCAGAGGTTTCAGACTCATTCTCAAAGTCTCTCTCATGGTCCTGGTCCTCAGAGGTGAAGCTGTCCATACAACGTAGCTCGCCAGAGCCTTGGAGATCATTTCCACCCCTGCTGTCACTACCAGTTCCTTCCCGGCATTCATCTTCACTCTGTCTCAACATGCCTCTCAGAGCTAAGCCAGGGCTCATCTCATCCTGGGAGGGGGATTGCTGTCCACTTCCACCACTGTGGTTGCCAGTACCACTGCCGCTGTTGTTGTTGCTGTTACAGTTACCATTCATTTTGATGCTGTTGTGAAGAAGGGACTGGTGATGGTGGTGATTATGGTGTAGGTTATCATCGTCATCATCATCTCTGTCCTCATATTCATCTGCCACATCAATTACTTCCTTCTCAATCTTCACTGGCATGCTAGATTTACGAGGCTTCTTTTTGGGCGTGGGGTCTATGCTGCCAGTGGTGATATCGTGATTGGCACCAGGTGTATTTAAGCGGTGGGACATGGCTCCTGCCTCTGACATATGGACATTATTGTGCGAAGCCGCAGCTGCAGCAGCCAGGATCTGTTGTTGGTCCATCAGGGTGGTACTGTTGGTGGTGGTGGGCAGGATGGGGCTGGTGGGCAGTGACACTGGAGGACTGACAAGGTCTGCAGGGGACAATAGTGTACGGTAGAATGGGGGCACTGGCTGGACTGGCTGCACTGACTTCAAGGAGGGGAATACCAGTGGGCTTTGTAGGGGTGACTGAAGCATAGAGTCTACTGGTGGAGTAGTGAAGCCAAGTGGTGGCCTTCCAGGGCTGGTGAGTGTGAAGCCACCATTCTTGGTGCTTGAGATGACAGGTGTACCAGGGGTTGAATTGCCACGAATGAGGTCCTTGTCACGGTTATTGCGCAGCATGGGCATGTGCAACCGTGGATTTGGATTGGCACTGTGGCGGTTGCGGCTGCGTAGTGAGCTGAAGACCATATTGCAGCCCTCAATGGTGCAACGGTGTTTAATCTTCAGGTGTACAGCATTATAATGTATCTTAAGCGTGCCTTTGTCATAAAAGGTTTTGCCACAAGAGTTGCAGCACACACGACCCTTCCGTGAGGTGGATCCCATGCGACGCATGCGATGCATCTTGGAGGAAAATGAAGCATGGGTGATAGTTTTAGAGTGCTCATCCTTTACAAAGTGATGGTGGACTTGGTGGTCACCCAAGCTGTTGGGTTGCTGAGGTTGGGACTGGGACTGCTGTTGGCCCTGCTGCTGTTGCTGCTGGAGCTGTGTCTGTTGTTGCTGCTGTTGTTGAGCCTGCTGGGTGGAAGGGGTTGGTGAGATGGGTGATGCCCTGTTGTTGGGCTCTGTCTTGGGTTCAATGTTGTTCATGGCTCCCAGGGCTCCACGGCTAGGGCTCTGGCCTGTGCGGAAGGGTGACAGGGAAACTTCTGACTCACTGGTATCCACCTGTTCACCTTGGTTTGGCAGGCTGGGCTCCCGAAGCCGGAGAGCAGACTGCTCCATAGGTAAGCCATTGGGGGGTAAGCCGAGCATGGGGGCAGAGACTGGGTTGATGTATTGGAAGGGCAGGAGGAAGGCTAAGCTGTTAGGAATATTCTCAAAATGATGAATGCTGGATGGGCTACTGTTTTCCAGATGTGTCAGGAGCCCTGGGCTGCGGGACCTGTTGTTGCTTTCAATGAATGTCCTAATCCCGGAGTCTGTCTTGGAGGAGGGAACTGTAACTGCCTGACCTTCCTTCTCCTGAATGGCCATCAGCTCCACAATGGACTTGGTCTCACCAAAGCGCAGGAACTGCTGCAGGGTGATGATCTCCTCTTCTCGGGACATGATGGTCCAGCGGTCCAGCACCTTGCCTGCAGCATCCTAGATGTCCCAGAAGAGACAACAGAGAAGACAAAAATACAAGCCATTATTGATAATCAGTGTGGTCAAAGAAATAGATAGAGCAGGGGTTAGTTTGTAAGGGCAAGCTTTTCTGCTCATGAAATTCAGAGGCTCCTGGAGAGACAAGTAACTTACAGAACTTTGTCAAAAATCCTGTCCACTGTCCCTGAAAGTCATCCACTTTTCACTAATTTAGTTTTTCTATTAATCAACCCTGTGAATGTGATCAGTAATCGCACAGTGATGGGACTAGGCAACAGTTCAATTGAGTCTCATGCAAACAAATCAAAGCACTGGGGTGGTGCGATTAGCAGGTCTCTGCGACTTCTAACATTGTAAGGATGATAATCTGTGAGACTGACAAAAACAGCTTTGTAAAAGATGTGAACTCTTGTTGGGATTCCCTCTGTACACAAACTGTACCTAGAGATATTTACAAAACAGTAATAATAGAATAATTAATGCAAGCCACTTTTACCTTTTGGCAGGCATTTTGCTTAGTGTGTTCTCCATCTCTAAGGCAGTGAAATGCTTGAGGGAGGATGGGACTGCTACACTATATATCAGTGAATGTCTTTGGACATTCGAAGACAAAAACTCTGTTTATTTAAGGTTGTGTTTGAGTATGCTCTGGCAGTGGCATCGAGCTTGTGTTCCTTTCATTTGGCAGACTGGTGAAATATTTTACTACTAATACTCTAATAAACAACCATGTCGTTTAGAAGACTGTCAGTTGATGGTGGCCACGTATGAAACAGAAATGTAAAATAACAAATATTAACAATAGATAATTTATAACAACCTTTGGCATTTCCAGTTTCTGTATTTTTGGAGGCTTGGAAATGGTGAGAAACAAGTTTCCATCCTAAGAGACCAGAACTACTCTGATGGGACTTATTCCAATCAGAGCACTTTACTCGGCCAGTGCTCTTTTGGAGATGTGCTATTAACAGCTGAAAAATAAAAAGCTTAGACTCCTTGCAAATGTGCACATTTCATACATCAAACATCAAGAGATGGCAAGGGATTCTGGGAAAATAATCTTGGCAAAGCCTGAGAATTTACTTGAATATTGGACCACTGCTTTTGTCCTCTTGTATGAATTTTTCCCTGCTTCATAGCACTAATGACAGAACTCTTAATAAAATTATCCTCATACAGTAATTCCTGCCACTGCAGTTGTTTTAGCAGATGGTATGGTATGTATGTTTGTGTGTACAAAATAGAAATAGAGGAGAGAGACGTGGGGTAAATACTTAATTTCACACACAGGTTCCTGGGGGACCCAGGCACAAGTGACATCAAGGGAATAACGCTAGCGATGACAATTAGTCACAGTGAAATAGTAACATTTCACATGTGCACCTAGCTGCTGGCATCTATAAAAGATAAATGGCAACTCTGGTGAGTAAAAAGCTGTAAAAACCAACATCACAAAGCACAAAGGGCCTGTAAGGAGAAAACAGAAGATAAATGTTTAAAGAGAGACAGTGAAAGATAGATAGTACGGGAAAGAAACAGAGGAAGAAGAGCAGAAAAACAGAGAAAATAAAAGTGTGAGTGGTTTCATATCATGCCCTCAGATATACTGGAGAAACAGATTCTTCTGAGACGAAACATCAATAGTCACTGGGGTATTTGTTGTTAAATATACATTAAAAAACATTTTACACTTTCATTCTGTGTGCGCTCTGGAGTTTTTGCCTGGAGGTAAGACTTTAGATTCTAGCCTGGACACTATTATTTCATACTGCATTGCCATCTGGGCATTAGTACTTCCATTTGATTTAATTGAAACAAAAAAAAAAAATGAAAGAAAATTAGAAAGTGAATCTTTAAATAGTTCCACAACCACATTTCTTAAGAAACTGGAGTTCTAATAAGTGGAGCATATTTTTTTTAATTATTTTCTAATGACAGAAAAAGATTAATTTGTGACTGTTACACATGTAAGTACACTCGTTAGTTAGCCTACAGTTAACTCTGATTAGAAGCATGAACAATTCTGATTGCAATATAATTGTATTATTCTGATGAATAGTGTCTCTGTTTCATAAGCAATAGCGAGTATTTGTATTTTTGGGATCATTGGTAGGCCATGTTTAATTCAATTTAAGTCAATTTAAGACAACTTAATATCAATTTCCTAACTGCCCCACTTTGATGTTTGTTCGTCAAATTGAGATTGACAACATTCACAAGAACCACAAGCATCCAAAAAGAAAGTACTTTCAATGAGAGCTCAATTAATAGGCATTAGTCTTAAGCTATAAGTAATATCAATTAATACAACTACAAAAACTTTTACTCTCCAAACCCACATGCAGTTATCCAGCCTCGTCTCAATCACATTAGACATTTATTTTATTCTCTACTGATCCTACCTTGTGCCTCCACTTCCCTGCTCATGAAGTCAAACAAAGCCAAAACACAATGACACGGGCCAAACTGCAACCCATTAGTGTTAGGAAGGGCCAGCCAGCTGTCAGAACAGGTCAGCAGTTCTGCTATGCACTGGACCCTGTCTGAGAGGAGGCTATCCAAGCACTCTTCGTTCTCTGGTCAATTGAGTTTTGGAGGCCAGTCAACAAGCGTTTGGGTTGGGGTCGGGCTTGGAGCAAAGAGTCAACACAAATTTGAAAATAGAGCAAATCAGTCTAGAAAAGAATGTGAAGGGACAAACTTGATTAAGTTTCAGTCCATGTGGAAACCATTATTGGTTTTTATGCCAAGAAGCCTTTCAAGACATGGCTATATCTTAAAAGCCACCACAGTACCTCATTTATAATAAATATATTTTGCAATATATCACTTTCAAATCAAATCAAAGATGAGAACAAATAGATATGCATGTATTGTAATTAGAATGAGTATCTAAAGTATGTGCTGACACACATTTGCAGACAAACACATGCCCCTGTAGTCCTTACTACAGTAAGTCTCACAACTCCACTCCCCTGCATTAGCCTTGTGATGCTGTGAGAGAAACAAATATGCCATTAGAAGCACTTTTACAAGTAGGCACTCATCTTCCAATTAGCTTAATGTGGCCCTCTTTCCCCTATATTTTCCAGGCGTGCCCCACCTCTTCTTGTACACTCCCTCCAGTAAAATCTCATTAATCCACCCCTCCCCCATCTCCCCCAGTGCTATGACATATTAGTCTGTCATTATGCATCCCAGAGTCCTTTAAACAATACAGCTAAACCTCTGTTTGCCAGGTTAATGACTATTAGCCAATAATTACAGCAGAGAGACGATGGAGTACCCACTTTATCTGGTGGACAGCCTGCTGCTGTTAGTTTATTTTGTCTGCCTGACTTCGTGTCTCTCAGAATTATTCTAGCAACGGCTGTATTTATTCATCTCTGCCTCTGCAGTGCATTCTTTAATTCATGGCTGTCTCTAATACTGTGGTGCTGGTTGTTGTGTAGTGGGTGTGTAGTGGGGTATCCACCTTGCAAATTGCTGACAATGAGGGTGAGCAAATGATGGCCTTGTCATGGACCAGGGCACCACTGTCAGTTAAAACAAATCAGGCAATTATGCAATTAGCGGGTTATGTGCTGGGCTGTATTAAGAGTCAGGGTGTGCATCGTTGTTAGGTTGCATGATGTGCATTAGGGATTAAAAGCTTAACATGTATATGCTTTTCACTAATCATCACCTATCATACTCAATGACTGAGTGTATTTGGTAAGCAATGGAGCGAAATGCCATGCAAGGCAGACACCAGAGAGAGGAAAATATTAGCTATAAATCCATTGTATTGACCTGTACCTTTTATACTGTACAGTAGATTAAATGGGAAATGTCTGACCCTCATAGAGCTTGTGTCATAACACCTCTGATATTTACATTTTCATGTAAACATGTAAATTGGCACAATGTGCTTTGGACAATCTGTGTAGGATGACACTACACTGGTTCTACATTAACATAAGGGCAACTCAACCAATCAAGACAGATTCACTTGCAATATTGAGGATCAGTTCTCACAATGGCAAAGTGAAGCATGGGAACCACATTGATTCACCAATCACCTTGCAGTGAATGCGATCTCCACCAAGCCTCGGGGGGAATCCCCATTGATCTCCAGTCCGGCTTTCAGATCCAGTTCCTTTAAAAAACTGCTCTATCCCTGTGTTTGCCACTTCAAGGGAGGTTAAGCAGAAGTTCCTTGTGATCTGAGTAGGTCTTGAACCTTGGTGCTTCTTTTTCCATATTCTGTTTCTCTCCCCACCCCATCTCAGGCCGTATGAATAATGCAGATGATCTAGTGGCGAGGGGGTGCCATGGGGGATGGGTTCACGCAAAGCCCACAGCCTGAAGCCATCAGATCAGAGAAGGGCAAGAGCTCCCAAGACACAGGCTGCTTTCCCATTGGCTACCCAGTGTCAGGTCAGAGGTCATGTGTGAACAACCAGCTCTACTTCTTCCCCTGTGATGGACCACAGGGAAATCAGTAGCTACGTCCAGATGTGGGCGGAGGACATTTGTAAGAATCAGAGAGGTTGAAATTAACACTCTGTGATGATTGCAAATTGCATCTGACTGTGTGTATCCACCATAAATTTTTGATGTTTCCTAAACTGCAGAAAAATTTAATTGTATCTTTATAGCAAGATGGCAATCTATCGTACATCGGCTGTCTGATGACATACAAGATGACACCAATGCAAAATTAACAAAGCAACAGTAAAAACATGTCATCCTGTCATCAAAGACAGACAGAGCAGTATCCCTGTGGACCAGTCATTCACAATTATATCACGTTGTGATTTGCTTATTACAGGGACATGCATTTGACAAATAAATCAATCCCTTAATGAACTATACCTTTTTCAAAAATCTTCAGGAACTAACAGTCTGCGGTAGCTTACAGTATTGTGTGGATGTCAAATGACAGATGTCTTCCAATACTTCAGATTGCAGAAAAATAACAAACAGCAGCCAAAAGTTTTATTCGTAAACTTTCCCACACTGTCTCTCTGGGACAAGTATTGTGCAAAGAATAGCACACTGGTGATGCCTTTCTGAAAGTGTTCTGGTTATGATTTAGTTATGATTTGCAGTTACACTTTGAGGGTGATACAATAGATAAGCTGGCCAAAACCATGTTGCAATATATAGTATTTTACTGCCACTTATTTACTTTGCTATTGTTCATTTGTGCACAGGTTTCAATAAATATGGCAAATACAATCTTTCAATCTTTAATTGTTGAATGATGACAGCCACTCATTTTAGCATTGGTGGAGGAAAGTCTGTTTAAAGAGCATATGACTTTTCTTTAACACAAAAGCTAGACTTTCCAAATCCTGTTTTTAATATAAATATTTATTTATATAAATATAAATGTCCACCCTTTTGAAAGCAACTGACATGGAAACACAGATAATTCACTAAAGTCAAGACAGGAACCTCTGTACCAGCTCATATTCCTGATTAGAACTTGGAACAGTTCTTGATTCCTACTTTATCATTTAATTAACAGCCATGCAAAGGGCATTGCCTTGGTCAATATTATGCTCAATACGGCCAGAAGGTAGAGCTTGCTGGGCTCTGATGTGAGTAAATGTGAAGAGGCCACGGGGCTTATTTCACCAGACCAGACACACTGATCAGCCAGCAGGCCGCAAGATACACTACCTTCACCTCTCAACCTGATTTAACTCGTGGCTTTGGTTAAAATTTCATGACTGTGTTAGTTGTTGCTAAGGGCACACTAATCGACTGGAGTAAGATTTATAGAGCAGTTGCCGGCTGCGAGGATAGGGAGGGGGATCAGTGGGGGTTATTATCGAGGACTTTACCGTAGACTAGTGAGTCACAATCTGGCACGTCCCATGTTCCAGGTGGCCTTCCGTTTCTTTTCCCACTAACTTGTCTTTTTTCATTATCTGTGTTTGAAAACAAACCCGTCATTTAAAAAAAAAGGTCCCCTAATCTCTGAACCATCCAACCGCCCTGAACTCCACCACCACCATCAGCCAGCCTTTTTGGTTTAACGCCGTCCCTTGGCATCTTTAAAAAGTGGAAAGGACAGTCCTTTGGCCACAGCCCAGCCGAGGTGCACGTGGGGCAGCACATGGAAGCCATTTCAGGCCCCGGTGCGCTGCAGAGCAAAGTCGGCTGTTCTAAGAGTTCAGATCCTCTGAAGAACCGCCTCACAGCACTTACATGTGAGCAACGTCTGGGTCTGGACTGATGTATTGATTCCCTGTCAGTTTTCACAAAGCATACACAATAACGTTGGCTTGCCTTACCCAACTGTGCTAAGGAACCGTAGCCGTGGTCAATGTGTAAAACTCAACGGGCCTAGCACTGAGCTCAAGTGGATGCCTCAAAGAAGAGGGGTGGAGTGATAGAAGCAGCGAGGGAACGCCTGATGGTTCACATTAATTGAGGATGATTTGTGTGATCTGCTGGGTCTGGATGCAGCAGCCAGGTCGTTCGTGGGCCTGGGAGACAGATGTGGGGGCCGCTGTGCCCCCTCCAGGGCCAATGGAGAGCAGTGAGGCGGCTGAGAAATGGTCTGTCTCTCCAGTGTGTGTGTGTGTGTGTGTGTGTGTGTGTGTGTGTGTGTGTGTCTGGGGTGGGGGGGTGGAGCCAACAACCTGCTTTTCTTTCCCTCTTATATCACATCTCCTTTGTCTTGATTACTATTTTGGCAGGAGGCCGGTGCAGAGAAGGTGCATTAACATATGCTCACAATTTGCTCTTTGGCTACATAGTTGCATGTTTGCACTGTGTCTTGGTGGATCAGTCATTTCTGTTCCTCTTTTGTGTAATACCCCGCCCCTTATCACATTGTATTGTCAGGCAAATCGCAGTCAAAGGTAACTGTACTTAAAAAAAGTGAAACTTGGAACCTGATAAAAGCATAAAGCGTGTATTTTTTTGCTAAAATGTTACACGAGGGCTCCAGCTCATAAAACCAATATGTTATTATTTCTGAATTTACTGTGTATAAAGTCTAAAATAGTTGCAACCCTAATTACAATGTGTTACATTTTTCCTAAATTTTCCTACCTGGAATGTCGCATTGATCTCCACACAATCAAAATAATCCATATATCATTCTCAAGTTACTGTGTAAAAGGAAATAGATGTGAATGGATAATGGATTGTAGTGTAGGTAAACCTCCCTAGTCATTTTGTTTTGGTCGAGCTGGGAACAGATAGAAGTGTCTGCAACACACAGCCACACTGCATTAGAGGAGCTTTTCAGCTTTCTCCTGTGCTTTTGCTATGGAGCATGCAGGAGGAAAGAGAATAAGCTAATGGACTCTTTACTTAATGTGATCAGAGCCATTATTGACATGCTGCCAGGAAGATGCAAGACCATTAACTCAAGCCTCTCTCTCTGGTACCTTCCCTCCACCCCGCTACTTTCCCCGACAGTATTTCACTGCCGGCCTGACTCACATACATAAGAAGGGCCGCTAGGGGGTCTGGGTGCCCCTAAGGAGTTTGTGTCTGTCATGTTAACTACAGATACAGACTGTATTTGGCAGATTGGCAACAATGTGTTGCTCAGGACTCAGTAAGTGTAAATCATACATTATGGCAGTGTGTTATGTTATTATATGATAGATATAAATGTTATATTAGAAGTTGGTGTCAGAAATTGCAAGAGTGACTGCTGAACAAGGGCTCTAATCTTTATGCTGTATGTCCTGATGGAGTTATCTACCATGCAAATTCAACATCTTGGGTATTAAATCAGCCTTTGTTACTCTGTTACATGCTGTTACTAATACAGTATAATAAAAAAGATGTGCTGACATTTCTGACACCACAGAAACACATATAATATAATCTAAGCTGCAATGATATGTTTCATTAAATCAAGGTAATTAAATTAATTACAGAACTTTTAAAAAAACAACAACAAAGCTACCCTATTTGTCAATTTGTTTTAGCAAGTCACTTTTCATTTCAAATTTCCAAAACTGTATAAAAATAAATGTCCATACACGATCTGAAAGCACCAACGAGTATTATTTCAGTATTTCTAGACTGGTGGTACATTCATATAAAATTCGGGTCATACAAAACAACACCTGCAATTCTTTAATGCACAAGGACACATTTGAAAAGGATTTTAAAAAGTATTTTTGCATGATATTAAAGGCCGCAATTTAGGTCCAAAGTAGTTGTACCAAGTATATTTATTAGCTGTAGTTGTAATTAAATAATTAGGCAAGGGAATTTGACATTTTAAATTGTGTTTATGGGCTTTAATTGTTTCTTAGGGTTGTCTTATGGGGAACAACACTAATAACAAAATTGTTAGTGACACCTAAGTCCGGGCTTTTCCTCAGCGCAGTGTGCAGTGGTGTGAGTTTTAAGAATTTGTTGTTTTATCAAAGTGAAATAGTGCACTGAGTAGGTGAAATGGTCCCAAATTACGAACAGTGCAGTATCCCTGCTTATAAAAGTGCCTCACTGGAATTCGTGCCTGGCATGTAAGTTGGCTCATTCATCTTGGAGGCGGAGGGTGCCTGTGTGGCTGCAGTGTAATTTACACTACTCCAACCTATGTGCCAGAACACATCTATCCCTGTGGCCCAGGGGCTCGCATCGCCAGCGGCCCAGAGGATGTTCGTGTTTATGTGTGCATTCATGTCTATGTGTGTGTGTGTGTGTGTGTGTGCGATAGTGTATGTATGTTTGTGTTTGCGATCATGTGGGTACAACAGGAAGTGGTGCTCAGGTCTCTCGGGGTATGGTTCCAGGTCCCTGGGTCTGTCTACTGTCATAAGTTCCGTAATGGTGATTACTTACTGCAAAAATAAACACCATTACCATCTGGTGCTGCCTCTTTGTACTGTAACTTATACACCAAGAAAAGCTGTAGACCATCAAGACACACAGAATCGAGAACAATAACAGAAAAGAAAATCAACTCTCCACCGTAGAATTTTAATGTTTGCGAGCATATGCCATATAATAACTCAGATGAGTACCTTTCATTTTAAATGCTTAGAATGAAATCAAATTTTCAAAGATAGTTGGTTACAAAAACTCTTAACCTACTGTATATAAGGGGGTAGATAGTGAAGCACAAAAGGTTTACCGGACGCATGGTGAGAAAGGTTGGATGATGGGGGTCATTCAAGACCAGTGAGGCCTTGCAGAGCCAGCAGATGTTTGATCCATCCACGGCACATCTGGTCCTCAACACACTCAATCCATTTCACTCAACTTCTCCTTTTGAGATTTTCATTGTTCCTCACGGTCCACTAAACTCCACGTTCCCCCTTGCGGCTCACAAATATTCATTCACAGTCATTCATACTGCCCATTTAAAAGTTATTTCAACATATAGACTTTTGAGTTTGCATGTGATTTGTATTGTTTGTTTTTTTAAATATTTAAATATTTGTCCCATGTCAAACATCTGTATTTTATACCTGCAAGGAGGTCCCTTCTTCAAATGGGTCATACGTTGTAATTCCCAGCAAGGAACTCCAACCCCAGTGGCACTAGGCAGACAAATGAAAGCTGTCATTCTCATTGTAGTGGGCCCTGGGAGGGTCATACAGTGCTTAACAGCTTCATTGTTTCTTTTATTGTTGGAAACAGAGAGGGGTGTGCACTGCACAGGTTTCTGAATTTGGGAGTGCGACGTGACAAGACGACTGTCAACTCCCCGTAACTCTCCATGCAACTTCCTTTAATAAATGTCAACTCTGTGACCCAGTGGCAAATCCCTGGCAGGCTGGGTGGCCGTGTCAGCAGGCCAGTGGGCCGCACAATGTCTGGGCTTGGCCTCGGTGACATGGGGGAAGTGGAGCGAACCGCTGCTCTGTTTGTTCAGAGAAGGGATGTAAGACCACCTGGAGGCACAGGTCCAGGATCACCAGACAAAAACATAACCCCTGTGTGTGTCTATCAGATGTGGGGACAGATCGCGTGTTTGTGTTTGCACGATAAGTACAATACTGTTTGAATAGAATTAGTCTAAAAAGGTGGTTGTGATAATGTATTACAAAATGAAATGCTTGCCTGAATTTGCAAACTGAATGTGTTTGGGCTGTGCTAATAAGACTATATGCTTATGCTGATTTAAGCCCATGTGTAATGCAATCTTCCTGTGTTTGGGTCTGGCAGTGCTGTGCAGTGCAATGCTATTGATCCCTATAGCCTTGTGGTCTGCAGGGTTCCTGTCAGTAATCGCAATGAGCCGGAGCACCTTCCATTCCCCCTCCCTGTCCTGTGTAGCACTACAAGCTAAACAGCCATCACAGAAACTCAATACAGGCAGACTGGGCCCTAGTCGTCAGCTTGCAGCAGCAGTAACCTGCAATGTCCCGCGAGGCTCCAGTTAAGTCAATTTAGTGTCAGTGTAGCATCTCACCTCGTAGACCTGTTGCCAGCCTAATATGTCGCGCTAATATGTCTCTCCATATGAATTACAAGGCTGTGAGAGGAACCCAGATGCAATAAGTATGGATTAGCTAATGTCCAGATTCTGTCTGAGTCTTGTTGGGATGGAGGGGGGGAGCTAACGATAGTAATAGCATCTAACAGGGTGTCTGGCTGTGGCTTGGAGGTGAGATGGGGGCATACAGGCTACTGGGATTTCTAAGGAGCTCTGGGAAATAAACTTTCCTCTCTGCCGCAGAAGAAAAAGGGAAGGGGTGAGAGAGACAACACTGAAAGAATGATTAGTAAAGAATGAACGAGATGGAAAGAGTGCAATGGGCTGTTAATGCTATTTTTCTGTCTATTGATCAACTTGGAGTGCTAGAGTTGTTTGGGTTAAAGGTCCTGAAGCCCCTACCTTGTCTGCTGTGTGTCTGTGTTAATGTGTGAACCCATTGATTTGTATTGTATTAGTATAGTTGCCCTGTGTAGGCCAAAGCGCCTGACAGAGGAAGAGTGGGATGGGAGCAGAGCTTAGAAGAAGAAGAAAACAAAAAGGCGGGAGAAGAGGTGAGCGTGTGGTCAAACGGGGGTGTAATTAGGAACCATGTTAGCATTAAACTCTATATATTGTTGAGGGATAATTCACATGCAGCCTATCTTCCCCCCAGCCAATGTGCCTAGGTGCTTTAATAATTTATTTTGCATTATAATGCTTGTACATTGCTACCCAATATCCATTTACATGTACTTGTTTGTCTGATCTTCCCTCTTATGTCTGGGTAAACACATGTTTGATTGATAGTTAATAACTGGGAATGGTGGGAAAGATCACATCCCCATTCATTGTCCTGTCTGCACTGCTTTCTGAAAGAAATATGCTTTAAAATAAAATAGAATTTTAAAAAAATTAAGTAGCGTATCAGTGTTGTGTGTAGTTCAAAAAAATTGTTGTTACCTAGTCTTGGAATCTAGCTGATATCCTGTATGATTAAAATTTATATTTTTTTCCCAAGTGCTAGACTTTGGGCTGACTAAAAAGAAGTTGAAATCTTGGATATTTCAAATGAAATGGTAGCGATTTGGAACCTATGAAAAATAGGAACTGCAGCCCTTTAAAAATTTTTTTTTACCAGTGCTACAACATTTTGTGTCACATAGGTAATTATAAACACTTTTTCAGACAGACATACATCCAAAACGAACATATGTTGTTGTTTTTTCTTATAAACAAACACTCATACATTCACACTGGCACACAGAGGCCATGCTTGCCATTGGCAATCCCTGCAGGCAGATGTGGAGTGTGTGCCAACAGCCTGCTGAGTGAGTAGGCTAGTGTGCCCCTAGCTCAGTGCTGGGCACTACGCTGAGCTGCTTTGATTTGTGTGTGTGTGTGTGTGTACTGTAGGGGGGTGCGAGGGTGGGGGTGAAACAGCAGAGGGACTGTGTAATCCTCTGACATGCCTGTGGAAAAATACAAGGATCCCTCTGACAGTGGCTGAACTAAAGGCTCAGACGATCTGTTAATGTGTCCACAGGTTCATGCGTACAGGACTGACTGCTGCCTATGTGGCGATACAGACAAACACTCACCACACATACAAGTCATGTACTGACGCACGTCTACACACAACTGAGGTTTATCACAGTGTTCAGAGTCAGTGTCCTTAGTAAGGTTCCTGGCTTGGTGACACTAATTCTTAAAAGGCTATGTCACTGGCAAGACTGTGGTGTAGCCATGTAAGGTGCAGTCCTCAAATAAGATGGAAAGCTGCATTGCTTTAGGCCCTACTCATACAGAAACACACACGCACACACACACACACAGGCCAGTACATTAATACAAACAGTTTGGTTTTGCTGTTGGAATGCAGAGGGACAGGCGAAGACTTTTGGCTCTGCCCTCTCTATACTTTGCATAATTGCATCTTACATTTCCTTTAGTCTGAAAGGATGTTGAATCCTAAACAGCGATGGGAACCGGGTCTGTTGATCATTAGATTTTGGCAGGGAAACCTGCTGCCACATGTGAGAGTGGTAGCAATACAAATAATGTGCGCGTATATGTCCGTGCGTGTGTGTGAAAATGTCTTCATCTCTACAGTATGTGGCCTCTTGAGAAAAAATAAGGGAAAATAAAAGGACATTAAGCATATGAATTAGCCGAAGGTCTAATGTGAGCTCTGTGAAACAATAAGCAACAAAACAATAGTAGACATTTCATCTTCTTATTGTCTAATCGCCCATCTGACTGCCTGTGTATTTCCCCTCTTAACCCTTGAGATACTCGCTAATGGCCCTCACAATGGAATTATTTACTACCCATGGCAGGGGGGCAAATGGGTCAAATTGTGTGTGTGCATGTTTGTGTGCGAGCGTGTGCACTTGTGCCCCTTGTTGTCAGAGTGAATGAAAGGGAATGATGGAATCATTGAAGCACACAGTGACTGAGAGAAGAGGAGAAAGGAGAGGGGGACTGAAGGAGTTCTGAGTGGTGCTTGCTAAAGTGAAAAATCATGCCATGTTGCAGAGGGGCCTGGTTTTGTCCACCGGGAGAAGTGACTACATCTATGCTGGCACTCAAGTGCTCTTAAATACTCTCTCTTCTGCTCTCCACCCTCCCTCCCTCTGTTTATACCCCCCTCTCTTTCGTCCCTCTCTTTCTTCCTTCCCCAGTTCTCCCCAGGTCCCGTCCAGGTACAAATGGCTATTTGCTGTACAACTCCCACAACATGTTTGTGTCTGTTCATGCTTGTCCCTAACAGCATGTAAAACAAAAAACAAAGAAAATGGGCTCTTTCTTTATTCACAATTTTCAGAACACAAAAGCTTCCTGAATAGAGATGTCAAAGCGTAGTTAGAAATGTCTGCACTGGAAGAGGTTGCACAGCTCCTCTGTCAATAGGCTTTAATTCGCCATGGAGCTGGGAACAGTCAGCGCGTGTGTGTGTGTGGGTGTGTTTGTGTTTGTGTGAAGCGATTCAACTTGGCAATCAGTTAATCTGTACCCTCCTAAGCATCTCACCACAAGAGGTCAATCCTCATTAAAATATCAGGGAATTACATTAATTATATTGTTTTTTTCTTTTATAATTCACTGACCCTATTTGAATTCTTCATCAAGAATTGTTATTAAATCGTTTATAATGTAATAGTGATATCAATTATAATATGTGACTGACAAAGGGGGAAAAGAACTGAAATGATCAGTTCACAGTTTCATATCCTGTTCAGCCCTAATTGTGTCATGAGACAAAAAGCTCACTTCTTAATTTAGCCGTGCTAAATCAAGCCACGGAGATGAAGGCTGTCTGTGTAAAAGGAATCAACAGTGCTGTTAACTGTCACCTGCTGGGGTTAACCCTGCAGTTGCCAACACATTCAGAACATAGATGAAACACAATAGCAGACGAGCCTTTCATTCTCACACCTACAGTCACAGAAGCCTTCCTGTCAGCTGCGCAAACTTGTGTGTGTGTGTTTGGACAGGGGTGCATACATCGCTGACATATTTCCCCCCTCTAATTAGCACAAGGGAGTCCTGGGGGCAATCAGAGCTGAGGTTAATGAGACAGGGAGAGCGGAAGAGAAGAGGTAGGGGTGCAGTAAGTAACGCACAACCCTGCTGCACTGGTGCTACAGTATAATACACCCTTCTTATCATGCTGTCACCCTGAAGGGGCATCATCCTCACGGCACCCACATTGATGTTTGGGCCTGTGTCATATCACACGTGTGTGTGTGTGTGTGTGTGTGTGTGTGTGTGCACGACAGCGGCTGTGTGAGAGTTCCTCTCACTGCGCCCTGATGATCCTTCTACCGATCTTTGTCTCGTATTATCTCTCCCTTCACGTCTCTTTCTCTCTGCAAGGCCCAGATGTGACAGCATGTTTCCCATATCAGAGAGAATTGGTACACTGGGAGAAAAAAGAAGTGAGAGAGGGAGAGAGACAGAGCTGCCACAGTGGTCTTGGCATCTGTCTTTTCTCAATTGGCGTGCGGCAGTGCTAGTGGGGGAAAAAAGTGCAGTCTACCAGATGTCATTGCTGAACATTGCCCAGGCAGTGCGAGCGCTGAGTCGTACAGCGAGGCAGTATCACCAAGACAAATCATCCTCTCAGAAGGATTCACATTAGAGGGTCATGATTTTGATGTTGGTATCGAAAAACTAAAAGGATTTTAAATTATTATAAATACCCACTGGATCTGTAATTTCTTTGTCAGATTGTGCATATTTGGCTGACTTCAGTTCTGTGGTCCTCAAACTCCGGCCACACATGCTCTACACTGACGGCCATAGTATTAGATAGTGTCGTATTGTGTGCTGTTCAGAGTTATAAAAATTAATTTTTTTTTTTTTTTGGGAGTGTTAAAAGACAAAGACAGGAAATATGGGGAGAGAAAGAGCGGTACGAGATGCAACAAAGATGGGGACATTGCAGTGTTATGGTGTGTTTATTAAAGAAATGATATCTGATGTGCTTTTTTCCTAATTATAAAGCATATCATCAAGTTAAAGGCATACCTTTCCCATGATGTTACCTCTCTCTCTGTCTCTCTCTGCCTAAGTGACCTACCGTGGAGTGGAACGGGAATGGTGACTCATGTGGCTGTCACTAGAAACATGATGTGATGGGGAGGAGGGACAGAGAGATCCTGCATTATTAAAAAGAGTGCTACCATTAGAGACATTTATACAGTAGAATGACCTGATCAAACTACAGCACAGATACACACATGCTGGTGTGCACACAGGCTCACAGATTCTCTCACACACACACACACACACACACACACACACACACACACAGCCTTAACACTATACTATGGCCTAAAAACCTAGGCCATATTAAACATTTTTCCAGGAAGAAATGACAGACATTATAGTTAATGTTGGTAAGAGGGCATACATTTTTATTATTTTTTTAAAGCACTTTTTCCAGACGTCAAGTTTTGCTGGTGATGCTGTATTTATATTATTGTTGTATTACAGTTCCACATCATTTCACACTCTCTAATCACTGCCAAAACAAGACTTAGGGGTCTCAGTCATCCAAGCAAAACATGCTTAAAGATTAAAGATATTGGTTTCAGATGTACATTTTTTGTCTGTCACTATTTCATGGTACAAAGGGGAACACAAGTAATTTTCTCCCACGTCTCTGCGCAGCTACCTTTTCCCCTTTTAGTCTTCTGGCTTGTTTTTGTATCTCTCACCCGTTAACAATAACGCTCGGGGCGAGCACAGATGTAAGAAGTAACAGCTACGCTAAGGGAAGAAAAGATGAGCGGAAAAAGATAGAAGATGAGAGAAAGGGAAACAGACGGGTAACGCTGCTCACAAGCATCACTTGTCAATTTACAGCCGTTGCTCCCTGAACCGCACCGTATAAATTTCCAGTGTGACATCCGTTTCTACTGCTTCCAAGCCGACTCGGGCTCCGTCCCACCAGATCTCCTCCCCAGACACATACTTGGAAACCTTAAGTACAGACATTGTGCCAGATGTAGACTGCCTTTACTTTTATTTATTAATTTTTTCAGGTTTTGAAATGTTTGAAAAAGTTTTTTTTTTCTGTATTGGAATCACTATGGGGGAACGAGAATGGATGGGGTAATGTCTCAGAGGAGTGCCTCTTTACTGTATTTGATGTGGCCGCTGCAATGCACACACAGAGCCCATATGTGCACACGCATTAACTCACACACGTGCGTACAAGCACACACACAGGAGTGTATGACAGTAAATCATGGGTGTGATGTGTGTGTGTGAGTGGGTTGAGGATGAAGAGAAGGGCCAAAGAGC
Source organism: Micropterus dolomieu (assembly GCF_021292245.1). Lineage (NCBI taxonomy): Eukaryota > Metazoa > Chordata > Actinopteri > Centrarchiformes > Centrarchidae > Micropterus > Micropterus dolomieu. Next base: position 8,795,015 of record NC_060153.1, on the reverse strand, counting down.
ACCAGGGGATGTTGTGTATCCAACAGATAGAGAGACAGAGAGCAGGGGAGAGAGAGGAGCTTGGCACTGCTCATCTTTGAGTGATGGCAGTTCTTTAGGGTTGAGACATGGCCTCCCTTTAATCTCTCTATCCTTAGACATGAAAATGGAAGAAAAAGGCAGAGAGGAGGGTGGCTGAGGGGACCAAAGCAGAGACCTTTGCTGGGTATTGTGCCAGATTGATTTTTACTTTATATCGCTTTTATTTTAAGGCAGACAATAAAACTCACCTACCTGCTAACGCACACACACACAATGGATGGCAAAAACAGAAATGATGAGTTGTGACTCACAATGGACATGACTTGTGTCTTGACTGGTTTAGTGCCAGCACATGAATTCTTCATTGCTTCGTGAAGCATCGCTGTAACAACTATATCTGACCCCTGAGCAAGTCCATCTTAAAATTATACCCATATCAAAATAGCTTTAATGACTCTCATCTTCAAGTCTCTAACTCATATGAAACAAGGTATAGGCCTCCTAGCCAATAAAGGAATCTGCAAAGAAAACATGGCCTCGGAGGAGTATGAGCTGAGGTGCTTGCACTAATACAGGATTGCGTTTTAAGTGCAACACCTGTTTCGACTTAACAAGCAGAGGCCAGTAGCAAGATTAGCGAAACATGCCCATAAAGGGAGAAGGTGGCTGGGCCTACGCTCTGATAACAACAGGCTCTGTCCTGCGTTTATTTCAAAGAGCTGAAGGAACTGATGCGGTCATAATGCTGAGGAATTCATTCCACTGCTACACAAAGGCAAACTTCCGTCACTTGGCAAGAGAAAAGCGCCTGAAACAGCCTATTTTTAGATTTGATTCATGCTGTATTGAAAAGAGATTGATTTTGTGTAGAATTCTTAAAACATTAATAAATGGCAAGTTGAGTCACAGATGTCAGCACAAGCAAGGTTTTTAAAGGTAATAAATAGGTAATGAGATTTCACCTCACTCAACAGGCAAAACATATATTTTCTACCCTACAATTTCTATAACTCTAAAGGTAACATCATGGGAATTTTAGTGAGTGATTTCAAAGCTTTGAGACATGTTCTGTGTTCAGCCCTGGGAATCTGGGAAATCAATGGAATTCCTTTCCAGTGGGACACTGGGTGTGCAGCTCACAGTACTAAGGAGACTTGATCTAGGACTGATCCCAGGAATTTTACCACGGTAATTAGGTTTGTCAGCTTGGCAAAGTGGGAAAACGCTTTGTAATGTGTCACCTCAATGGGCTAGATTTTTGTCAGGGATCAAGATGGAGACAGCACACCCCATACCTAAACAGGCCGCACTGCTTGACAAAGGTGTGATTCGGTGCTTAATGTGAGACGCTGCAGCTGACAAGGTCAGTGTCAAATTGTCAGGGCCCTTTGGCACATTGTTCAGTGACATGCTGTGATTATGTCGTCAGATCACTTCTAAGTATCTACGTGGTGACGGCTGTTGGCAAAGACCTTGTCAGTTTAACACCTCACTCTACCTAGTGGCAGTCTCCTGTTAAGCAGTTAGCGGTGGTTAGTGCTGGAACATTGGTAAAAGGTGGTGACATGCAAAACTCTGAGCTGCTGTTCCAAGAGCTCTGCAACTGGCACAACACAAACACAAACATGACTGCACACACAAATGCACACAGCCACGCGACTGTGGTCTCCCAGTAATAGCTTTGTACCTCTTGGGGCTTTGCGCCGACCGTTCCTGCTCTTATCTTTGTTTATGTGGAGGGTAGATCATCATGTACAACTGTGTGCGAGTGCCTGTGCACAAACCTCTTACAACAAGGTTGTTTAAAGTGCACATGTGAGTAAGAATTCAAGTGTGTGTGTGTGTGTGTATGTATGTGTGCGTGCATGCTGGGGAGGTGATAAGGCAGTGCCTGGCACCAAAGCACCAGTTGGCACTGAGCCTTAGATCCTGAAGATGAGAGAGTTGTGTGTGAGCATACACACACACACACACACACACACACACACACACACAGTGTAAACTAGAGGTTAGGTGGAGACAACACGGAGGAGAGAATGCCACAAGTAGTTACTGGTGCATGTGCCTACGCCAGGATGTGTGTGTTTGTGTGTGGTTATCCTGCATGCATGTGTCTGCTCACTGAGGTCAGTCACCTATAGCAGCCTATTGATCGTCCCTCTTCAGAATGCCCTGTTGTCTTTGTTGATTACTGTCTTTGCCTCTTCTGCAACAAAATCCAGGACTAGAAAAGTCTTAGATATGCCACTTGCAGACCGAGCAGTGAGTGCTGGGAACTGATGTATAATAGAGTGTTAAACCATCATTTCTGGTGACCCTATATCATATCCTGTCTACGCCTGCAGCATTCCAGCCCACAGAGAGCAGTGTGCCAGTGACAGCACGGCTCACTTGGTGGTCCCAGCAGTCAGCCACTTACCCATTTAATAAGACAGTCTTTAAGAGGACCGAGCCAAGCATATGCACAGTGCTGGTGGAGGTTTTTCTTTTTTCCCCTCACTTTTACAAGAGCCCTTTTTGTAGGAGGCCCAGGGGCTGGCATTTGCCAAGGGTGCGTGTGTGTGTGTCTCTGTAAGGTATCCATTTATTATCCATTTATTACTACTATTAGTCCCCTTTTCGTTCTCTCTCTCCCTAGCTCTCCTTCACCTTTGTGAAATTCTAATAAACAATCAGGGGAGCCCCATGCTGAGATGCCCTATAATGGGCTCCTAATTAGCCACTCCAAACACAGAGAGCGGCTGCTTCACGCCTCGTTTTCTGCACTCATCTGCGCAAAACTGGATGAATTGATTCCATTTGCTCGCCACTTAATGCACTGATTGTTTATTGGCATGGCTGGGGATAAAAAACAAACAAACAAACAAAAAATGTCTTTAAGCTTGCAAGGCATGCTAATACTAATCACCGTTAAAAACAGGCTGACCTATGACGGAAGTCAACTGACTGAACTTTCTTGGGGCCTTCTCGGAGAGGAGCGCGGCTTTGCTTTCACACTCTCCGCTTCCCCCCCTCTTCACCTCCTCCTCTCCTCAACCCCTCTGTCCACCTCTCCTCTCCTGTCTGAGGTGAAGTGAAGCCAGACCAATTGGTAGAGGAGAGGCAGTCTCTTTCTTTAGACAGAGAGGGAGAGAATGAGGATGTGGGGAGGTCGGGGGCAGTCATCGCCTTCTCCTCGCACCTGCATGACAGGTCATCCTGCTTAATAAAGGCACTCATGCACAACACGCCGGGGAGAAAGGGGAGAACGAAAGAGGAGAGAGAGAGAAAAAAGTGAGTAGGAGCATAAGAGATGGGGCTTTGCAACAAGCTAGTAAGGTGTTGACTTGTTCTGCAGTAATATACAGTAGAGACTATATGAAGTTGACATTAAAATAAGGACTCACTTAAGTCTAAACTGAGAAGCTCCATTATGTTTCAGCAACCATCGCACATTATTTTATATTCTGTGGTGAACTTCCACAGGTGTCTCAGCACTGGTGTTGGTTCATGGTGGGGTCAGTTAACCTTTTAACCACTACCACACAACATGGAGGTACAGTACAGGCTGTGTCCTCTTTGCCAACGACACCACAATATCACGTAGAGACACAGGAAGTCAGCTGGAGCCATTGGTGAAAAACGAGACGGTGATAGGCATGGTGCAAAGCACAACCACAGCAGTCACTGGTGTGTGTGTGTGTGTGTCTCTCACCAGCGTGCGTGTGTGTCTGTGAGGTCTTCGGTGTGTGTCACGCTCCTCTCCCTCCACCAGTCTGCCTAGCTCATTTCCTCCACAGGCTGCCTCCCCGCTACTTTATGAGTGAGAGCTTCTACAGCTCTCACCTCAGGACACACTTCAGTGTCTAAATGTTTCCATTTGTGGGGGAAGTGACACACATTCACTCACACCGCAGGGCACCTACCCATAACTAACCATCTTGCATACAAGCAGCAGTGAATCATGAAAGTGACTGGTTAAAATTCTCACTCTCTATGTGTATGTATGTATGTGTGGGTGTATTTTTGAGCCTGTGAAGGGTACAGCCTGTGTGAGTGTCACAATTTTGGCTTCTCAAGTGGTATTTGGAGTGTACATATAATTTTAACTGCTATATTAAGCATCAGTCATAATGTGGGGGAGCAGTTCGGGACATTTATGTACTGCAAGATGATCTGTTCCAGATTTCTACTCATTTTGGGACACTTCATACATTTGTCAGTTTTGTGAAACATTTGTTTATTTTTCTGTCTACAAGTACTGACCCCTGAGTGTCACTGCAGTCCCAAATCACCGCTTATACTACACTAGTGATTTCCCCGACACTCCCAAACAATTCAGTCTGATAGTCAATGCAGGACTGGAATCACTTGTGCAGATCGATACAGTGGGGTGCTGCTAGACAAACCAGTGCTACACGAGATCAACACCTTCCCCACACCGTCATTAGTGTCGCTGACCTTGAAGTAAAATTCAATTTCCCTCTGCAGCAGCAAATCCCCCTCGCCCCCTGAAAAGCCACTTCAGAATTCAGATGCCATTTCCTCCTTCCAGCGCAGGCGAGACAGGATATTATAACTTATGAAAAAGGATATATGGAGCGAGGGATACCGACAGAAAGAGAGGGATTCCGTTTGAGGAGGTAATTATAACATGAATTGTCTTTGAAAAGTAAAGAGGCAGAGCCTGGCAGAGGTAAATAAAAATTCCTGATAAGCAGGCTGGCTGATTTCCAGTTTCAATTAGGGTGCACAGCTGACTATGAGAGCCTCTCATGGGAAACCGTACCAGGGCAGCAGCGAGGACCTGTAGAGGGAATTCTTCCGGGACATGGACACTGGGTAAAAAGAGAAAGGCAAATGTGCAGTGAGAGAACCAGAGATCCCGTTACACTGATCACTGTTATGCATATCACATGGAGCAGGGAGGAGCGGGGTGTTCAGAGGGAATGAGGATAAAGAGGGCACCCCATTAATCCAGGCAGAATATTCCTTTTTATTCTGATTATGACATGCCAGTGGAATTTAGAGGGGAGAAGAAAAGCACAGATGGCGCGTTTTATTCACTTAGATTTGGAGACACCATGAGGTTGACAGAGATAGCTGCTTTTCTCACATATAGATTGAACGGGAATAAGGTTGTGTGTGTGTGTGTGTGTGTGTCAGGGTGTGGTGTGGTGGGGGCCATGGGAAGAGATGCAGCCAGGGAATCAAACCAGCATCTCTGATAAAGCTGTAGGATTGGCTAGAAGGCTTTGAAGTCAGCCTTATCATGGGGATTTGAGAGGGAAATGGGTAAGAAGGTGGCGCTCATATACTGTGTGTGTGTGTGTGTGTGTGTGTGTGTGTGTGTGTGTGTGTGTGTGTGTGCAGCCTAGCGGAGTGAAGTTTGATCAAACCCCTACCAGTATCCCATGGGAGCCCCTAGACCTTACCGTGTATGTTAAACATATGATTTTCACTTCCCATGTTTGCCCTGCACAGCATGTGAACTCCCCAATCAGATTTTATTAGATCACCCTACACTGCATACACACACCTCACAACCACACGTTTTGGCATGGAATATTCATGATCTTTAAATTTTGACCAGATATGGGGTCACTCATCCTATGTTAAAATAACATTCTGAAATATGCATGTGACCACCAAGCATGTAATGGATGCATTAAAGGGATTCCAAATGTGGTTTAATTACTGAAGAAGACATTTGCCGTGTGTATTGGCTCTTTATCACGTTCTGTGATCCAGCGACCATGATCCTAGCCTGCAGTATATGAACTGCTACTACAGGCCTGATCTGCATATAATAATATTCAAGTCACAGATTATGTTTTTAGCCAGTGAATAACTCCCTTAATATCAGACTAAAGTGTTTATACTAGCAGGAAAAGATAATACTTGTCTTTCACTGTATACTGTGTCTATGTGTGTCTGTGTGTGTGTGTCGGTGTGCAGTTACTAAAAACTCAGGTGATACTAAACATTTATGAGGTAGACAGTAAATGGTTGAACCACAGCAAGTGGGGTTTTTTTGAGTATTTGAGAGACAAGGAGAAGGGGAGGTCACAGTGTTGAATGTTGCTGCTGCAGCAATGGTCTCACTTTGGAACAGCAATGTAACGATAAAGAACAAAATACAGCACAACACTGAAGTTCATAACAGCTAAGACTGGGAGTACAATCACTGAGAAAACATCCTTAATTCTCTGAGACATGGAAGCGACAGTTAAGACCACACGTGGACAGTACATAAGTATACAAAAAAGAGACTGATTACATTAAAAACTAAGATGGTGTAAAAAAAAAAAAATAATCACAAAGGACAGCGTTATTAAAAGACTTGAAAGCATGAGAGTCAAACACAACGGTGCTCTGGCAGTTACGGCACACACTTAAGTCCTGATATTATCTAAACATCTTAAAACGGAAATACACAGATAGCATGTCCAAAGGTGTTGTAAGTATGTTAAAACCAAACCGACAAATACTATTATTTATCACTATATTCTTTCTCAAATTTAAACATGCAACAGCGTGTGAGGCCTTGTCTATGAATCTTTTGGTAAAATTCAGACTAGCTTCCAAATCCAATATAAGGGGAATTATTCCCAAATTCCTGCATACAATGTAACCTGCTCATAACCTTGCTTCTCCAGCTTGAATTCATTTGAGGCTCGGGTTCAGGACTCAAAAGTGAGGGACTGAGGATTTGGCATGGGCAGGACTTGTGTAAGGAGCTGGCTACGAGCTTTGCAAGCTGTGAAAAAAAAGTGACAGTGAAGATGCTTAAGATTTCTACAAACGCTACATGATCATTAGATTGTTTGTTATGCTAAATTGCATGCTGTATTTAATATTTCTTGTTGATAAAGCTGTGTTTTTTGCTATGTTATCAAATATTAAGGTTTTAACGCCTTGCTGATAATGCTCGTCCACCTCTCTCTGACTGTTCCTCTAATCTGAAATCACATCCTTTTATCTCTGTGTTACTTAGAAGTGAGCGATTGAGAATAAGAAGGGACAAGACACCCTTAAGAGCTCTAAGCAGGACAAGTGTGTGTGTGTGTGTGTGTGTGTGTGTGTGTGCACGGGGGGTTAAGAATCACCTTGATTCAGTACACCGGCCCTCTTTGAAGTGCTTGGAGCACAGCGCGGCCAGCACAGAGCCAACCGTAAGCCTTCCAGCAAAAATCGAGCCTGACCTCCCCACCAAATCATAACCATATGAACGCAAGAATTTCCACCTTAGGAGAATGCTCTCTCCCCCGTCCATCTCCCAGGGTGAGGCATTAAGTAGTGATAACAGAAAACAGGTTCAGAGAGAAGGGGAGGCACTTGGAGGTGATGGAGGGTGGAGAGGAGGAGAGGAGGACAGGAGGAAAATAGAGGTTACAAGTGTGCCGTATGGAGGAGATTGGAGAAGGGGATTGTGTCCAAAAAATGTTGTTGCACGGAGCCTGACTACCTAAAATGGAAGTTTCTCAGGCAAGGATCAAGAGATATGGTGCCCTTCACAGTTGACAGAGTGAGAGACAGAAAAATGAGAGGGGGAGTGCAGAGAGGGGGAGGTAAGGCAAAAAAAGAAAGACATTTTGAAATGTGACTCTAACTCAATAAATACCTTTCTAAACCACTATAGAGAAGCCGAGTGGTACCTTCACTAAGGCCTCAGGACCCACCTGCAACTGGAAATGGTTTCCTGTCTTACACAAACGCTGTTGCACCCTAATCCATGTAATTACATCTCATATTCCACATGTGTAAGTACACATGTACAACATTACAGTCACAGTTTTTTTAAATAAGAGCACAGCCCTCCTGCGGCCCTCCAAAACTCGAAAATAACGACCTGTTCATGCTCATTAGAGAAACAATATATTTAGCAAATAACCAGATATTTAAGGAGATTATTTTGCTGCATTAATAACTTTAAACACACACTCATGCCCAGGCGTCTGCCACTGAAACGTTGTGTTGGAGAGCCATTTGGGTAGACGAGTGCGATTTTGTGGCTGTGTGTGCGCCTGATAGTTTGAATAAGCATTCCTCCGAGTGTGTGTGCAATTAGGGTTAAGACTGTTTGTGTGTGTACAGAGTGTGTGTGTGTGTGTGTGTGGTTGCGTGGCGGTGGTGGGGGTTGTTAGCGGTTCCATCTGGGTCTCCTGGAAGCTGTGTGGAGTCAGGAAAACCACATCTCATAAAAGTGGAGGCAGCCCAATGTTCTACAAGGACAGAACATTACTGAGAATGTCGCTCAGGAAAACCCTGGGCTTCAGCCCATATGTTGGCTGCAAAGGCTGTATATCTCTGTCTTGTGCGTGCGCGCGCTTTCTCTTTCCACTCATTCTTTCTCTCTACTTATTTTTCACTTGGTAAGGGATAACAAAAAGGAAGACAAAATACACAGCGTGGAGTGTGGGAGACAGAGGCTGAGACAGGGAGAGAGAAGCCAGTACTGATAGCAATTCCATCTGTCTGTATCGAACAGAGGAGTGAGCAGTGACAGGCTGCGGGATGGGGTGGAGTTGGGGGGGCATCTGGTGCACATTGGCCGTGGTTCTGTCTGGAAACAACCATGGGAGTGGAGAGAGGGATGAGTAGGAGGAGGGAGGGAGAAATGGATGAAGGGCCGAGGAGTAGAGAAGGTAAAAGTCCTGCCAAAGTGAAGGGCAAAGGAATTCTGGCACCGAATAAATGTGTCTGTGTTGTTCACATAATGCCTTGGATTGAACTTAAAGTCAGGGGGGATAGGGGATAGCAGAGAAATAAAGCGGTCTAAAGGGTAGGGGAAAAAAATCTTCCACAGAGATAAACACATAACTTTAATTTGTCACTATCAGGTGGAAAACGTGTAGCTTTAATTTAGGTGATTTTCAAGTTTTTAGATTACATACTTTGTATTTCTCTGATCTTTTGGACTCACACAGCTCACTTGAAACCCGTAGATAATGTGAAAAAATAATTGTGTTAAGCCTTAAAGCAAGGCATTATGTACTGGTTACATAAAAAATGATAAGGTGAAGAGGTCAATGGCCAAATGCTACTTCCTGCTGCTGGTACTCTATATTCACAGATTAAATATAATTTAATTAATAAGTATATGTTAATGTGTAGTGTGTGTATGCAGTTTCTTCAAGGTCTTACAAAATGATACTGATAACAAATTGGTTAACATAATGGAGAGCTGTGATTAATTGATCAAGCAAAAGGAGCACAAATTCGCCCTTCGACTAACAAAAGTGATCCAACCAACAAATTCATATTTTTTACAAAGTAAAGTTGGCTGTTTGATCTACAGCAGAATCTACTTTTTATTTACAGAATATCAACACATCAACCCATTATGGTATTGTGGGGATGCATGGTCACGTTAACACATAAACCTGTGGAAATGCCAGATTGGTTAGTGTGTAAGTGTGTTAATGCTATAAGGAAGCTGTGAACTGAAGGTCAGACTACAAACGGTTTAAAGAAGGATGAAACGAGAGGGAGAGAAAGACAATCATTCATTTTAATGGTTATTGATGTCATGTATAATTCCTTTACAAATCAAAAGATAAGCCACTGAGCTTTTAATAATATTGATTAATTTCTTCTGTTTAAGGGGCCTATTATGAATGTATATTGTAGAGTGCATGCATTTAGCATTTAGTCACACCTTTATGATGAATTAATTTTGTTATGCAGTGAATGGCAGAGAGGATGGTGGAGGGCAAAGTTTATCTTGGGTGTTGATAAAAATTAATTCCTTCTGTAATTAAGAACTAAAAAGCTATGGTGACATATTTGTAGTATTACGTTCTGCAGTGTAGTCTAAACTAGACTACAATGGTGATAATGATGATATCCTTAATTAAGCAGGGTGGTGATGAGACAAGAATGATGCTTGTATGATGCTGATGTGAATGAACAAAACATGAGCGACTATTCCTGGCTATTCTTGTACATCAATGTACACGTAAGGCATGAAAGCGTTGGCTTACCCCTGCTGTGTGTGCTGAAAAAGAGCAGGTGGTATGCTAAATATCCTCTCTGGGAGAGAACTGAACCAGATGCACATAACCGTGGCATCCATAAACAAAAGCACTTACAGACATAAACACACTCCTCACAGGTCTAAAATCAACGTGAACACAACTGAAGACAAAGTTGGTTTGTGTGCAGCTGAGTTAGCTGTGTGATTTACACTTGAGGGACATAAATGATGATAAGAAGTAGGCTGCGGATAGTTAAAGGTGACTCAGATGGGACGCAGGTCAGTGCGTGCCACCGGCATTCACATCACTAAATGACAACGCTAACAATAGCAATGTGTCATGAAGGGGGTGTAATACATGATATCAACCAATGAAAGCCTACTGTTTCTAACACGACTGCTCTGTAGGCCTACTAGCTATATAGCCTCCTTTAAATGAGGATCACAAATAGAGAGGGAATGTGATGGTCTGACAAGAGTAGGCAGAATACTGATGCCAAGCTGCGTCTGTGTTTTCACGGTTTTTCTCTATTTGTTTGGTCGAATAGAAGCGTGTGTTTTTTCCCCCTTCCTCCTGCACTGCATACATTGAGTGGTCAGGCATCAGAGGAGCTGCAGGTATACTGTCAGCTCAGTGTCCTGAGTTCTCTGGCGCATCACTGACACCCATACACACTGACATTCAGCAAACACAATGCACCAAACATACACTCAATGATTCTTTTTCTCAATCTAAACTATTCCATGTTATTGTGAGACATTGTGTCATACTTACAGAGAAAAAATAATAAGTATATACTATAAATAATATAGGGGAGACAAACAAAGAGAGCCATATGTTTTTAAGTTCATGTCATACTCTTACCAAAGAGAGGCTTCATTAGAACATAATTCAGAAATAGTGGATGTATTTGCTGGGTAATTATAGTGACTTATAGCATATCTCATTAAAAATTAAATTAACATGATTACTCCTGTGGCCTTAACACTTTTATTCAAATCCTAAATCAGTACAAGCAAGCGTTTGAAAGCCTGCCTACTAGGATCACAGTAAAGTAATTTATCATCAAATAATGTCCCCTGACATCAATATCAAAAAGACAACTTATTACCTATCATCTGCAATACTGTTCTCCTCTTTTTATCTCTCATTTAACGCGGCATAGTGGTGGAGAACACACTCCTGACACAAAGCATTGCCCGAAGGCTCGGAGAAGATGATTGAATTTCATAGCTACTTACAGGCTAATAGGGCCGTACAATGACTGCTTACTGTCCTTAAGTGACTGGCTGCTTCTCCGCGGCCACGGCCTCTTTGAAGCCCTTCTGAAGAGATCTAGAGGATTTAGCCAGTAGCGTGACATGAGGCTGAGCAGTTGAGCAACGGTGCTCCCACCAGCTGACTATTAGAACCAGCTGATATAAACACAGAAGCTACGACTATGTAAGCCACAGCGCTCCAAGGGTTACTGAAAACAAGGCTTTCTCCCACCATAGCCTAGTTAGGTTTCTCTGGGAAAATATTAACATCAAATGATGAGAATGTTTTTTAGAGCTGGAACAGTCAATTAATCACTTAGTCCAAAAATGTAATTGACCAGCAATAGTTTTGATATTTGATTTCACTTGTTTAATCAAGCAAATATGGTAAATATCCTCTGCAGATTTTAGGCTGTTCTGTGCTTTATATTATTTTGAATTGAATAATTTCGGGGTTTTGGGCTCAAAAACAAGACTTTTGAAGAGCTTTTACTGGCCATTTTTTATTTGACATTTAATAGACTAAACCATTAATCAATTAAACAGAAAAATACTACACAAATGTTTTGGTATTTAAAATAATATTTATTTTATAATTAGAAAAACTAATAAAATGTCTTCAATTTAAGAATATATAATAATAATTATATTTCTTTAATTTCCCAGATGTGAAGATATACATGTCTAACAAATATTTTTGTTCTGTCTCCAAAATCTTAATTTTAAGTTGTAATTGTTAATTTTTAATCTAACTGTTGCTCCATACAACTTTATTGTGTGTGTGTGTGTGTGTGTGTGTGTGTGTGTGTGTGTGTGTGTGTGTGTGTGTGTTTGCGTGTTCTTTAAGACTTTAAGAGAAAGGGACTGGATCTGTGAGCGCTTCACTCACAGAAGCTGTTTCAACATACAAACCACCCTCTCCTCACCATGCTGTTCCACTTACACTCTTGGAACACTAAACCATATACGCATACAGATAAGCACATGTGCACACAACACACACACACATACACAGACACATACACATATACCCACACAATACGCAGCTAACCACATGCACATGTTCACTTGCTCTTAACTAATTCATTCAGGAACACTTTGGTTTGGGTTTCAACACCAAAACCTCTGTACCTTTGATTGAGAAATGTGTCTGACTGCAATTATATGGGAGGGGGTGGTGGAGCGAAGGATGGATGGAGAGAGGAAACGCACTGCAGTGGTTTTATAGTTTGCTGGCGTGACATTTTTCTCAGCCTTTTTTTTTTAAATTCTTTTCCTTATTCCAGCAGAGGGGCACAGTGTTGACAGGGCAGGAAAAGGGGGCAGAGTGAAGTAGAAGTAACAGCGGGGAAAATGTGAAGAAAATGGATGGGCAATGGGACTGAAGTGGCCTAGATTGTCACTATTCTGCTTTTGATCAATACCTCTCAAAATAACTGCAATGCCGGAGAAATTTGTAGATACACTTGGTGAGAAAGTAATGGTAGTGATCACTGTGGACATTATCTCCACTTTTCCAAAATCACCTAAAATTGCAGGTAAATACAAAAGCATGTGCAGGGATGCATTTGTGTGTAAGCAGAGAGTACGGACCGCTCATACTCGGTCTTGACATTTACACTAAACCCATATGATATTTGGTGCTGTAGCATGCTTGTTGGTCACTGACCTGCAGTATGTAGCCCCTGACGTAGTCTCGGAGGGTCCAGCCCAGGCCATGCAGGATGTGCAGCACCTCTTCCTGCTTCAGCACGGAAAAGAGGCGGTCGAGAAGGATCTTGAGCCTGACGGGTACGGCCTGGGTGCCATACAGCATCAGGCTGCTGATGTCGAACACCACATTGGACTGAACGATCTCCACCTGGGTCGGGTGGTACAGGTGCTGGGTGCTGAGCTTGTCCAAAGCTGCGTGGATGACCGGGTGACAGGGGGGGGAGAAAATGCACACACACACACAAGCACGGTTAATGACTATCAAGTTTCTTTCTCATCTCAAATCTTCCCTTGGAGGCTACTGCACGGTCAGCACTAGCTGATAATAACATATCAATCAGATAAAAGCAATGACATTAATGTAATTATCTGCCATTCTTTCTATTTAATCTTATCTCTTGCTCTTTCACATTTATGCTGCCCTTGCATCTCCGTTTTTTTATTATGTCTCCATCTCAACCCAAAGGTGCATTACATCTACCCTGTTTTGTCTCAAATCTTGATTCTTTGTGTTTGTGGCTGGACTTGCATTCCGCACATTACTTCATAATCTAATTTATTTATATTTAATCAGATGTGTGATCAAATGGTTTACGTACTATGAAGTCAAGGATGTAGGTTTGGTTTCAGGAGTGGGGGGCTGGGAGCACAATGAGGGCAAAGGTTCATCAAGTGTTATGTCCTGTATTTATATATATTGATATCAATCGACAATCTGTGGCAAGGCAAGGCAATTTTATTTGTATAGCACATTTCTACAAAGGCTATTCCAAGTGCTTTACATAAAATCGCATATATGATAAAAATAGATAATAGCACTTTCTTTCACTGTATAATCTTGTATTGACATTCAGTAGCATGTTTTTAGGATAATATAGCAACATAGATTAAATTATTTCTTTTTCTGAGTACTTTGCTCAGCACAGTAGTATCTGCAGTGTCTCTTAGGCTGCATACAGCCGCAACAATCTTCAGCAGGAGTATAGACTACCATGTATGTTGCCTGTAAAGCTTAATTGTGAGCATAAGGTAGGTTTTGTTATTGCCCCCTCTGTCACAACCACAGTCACCTCTTTCTCCTTTCTGGCTGTCTGCTTAACACCTGGTCGACTCTCTCTTTCTTTCTTCCTCCCTCTCTCTTCCCTTACCTCATACCCACCCCCCACCCCCCTCCCCCTCTCCCTCCCCTCTTCCCCCCCTCTTCCCCTCCCTGTCTGGGTGACACCTGGTTGGGTCTCTCTCTGATCCTGGGACGGCTTTTTCCTGCTGACGAGGGCTTTGCCTGACAACACGGCGCAGCCAGACACGAACATAATAAAATATGAAGAACTACGTGTCAGAGTCCCTGCCAATGCCGACATGAAATGAAAAGTGGGGGAGAGGAGAGATGGGTGCCTGACAGTTCAGAGGGAGAGATTAAAAAATAGTCAATGGGGTCCTGTGCGATCCACTGAAGGGCCCAAGGCCCACTCTTGTGCGGACGCAAGCCAAACAGGTGGGTTTTTTTTTCCCCCCTCCTCCTCCTCTTTGTACTTTCTTGCCTCCTCTCCCTTTTTTTTTATACCCGCGTGAAAAACTCATAACGTGTGGTCTCTCACTTCTCTATCTGTGGTTGTGTTCTCTCTTTTTTGATCTAAGGTGCAAAAACAAGACTTTGAAAACAACAGAAAAATACAGAAGTAAACAAAAACAACAAAGTTACTTCTACTAAGGAAAATAGAAAATTGGATTTTAGTAGATTCCCAACCATATGTGAGATGCATTCATGCTGCTGGCATCTGCATGTTGATTTTCTATACACAATAGAGAGTACAGATATCTAGGTCAGGACCTCTGTTCTCTCCACAGCAAGAGGAGGCAGTTTAAAAAAGGATCATTAGCTTAGTCTACATTTATTTACACCATATTTAAATACACTCATCACCCTAACAGTGAACTCACCGTGAGCTACCCAGCCATGCTTGCACTGGTCACATGTCCGTAGGTGAATCTTCCCTGGCTGGAAACACTCACATGTGCAGTTCACCAGTGTGCAGCGAATGGCCTGCGGAGACAGAGGACAGAACCAGAGACAAATCCACGTCAATCACAGCTTGAGTAGGAAGGAGAGATAATAAAGCAAAGATTGAGAAAGAGCAGCTATCAACTAGCAGTCGTAAATATGGTAGATAAAGTAAGAAGCTCAGGGACAAATTATTACAAAGACTTCTGCAGGCAGCAAATACCTTAAGCTCATCCTGTACTAAACATAATCCTTTGTCTAAACTTTTGCCTGAATTATGACAATTGTGATACAAAACATGTCAGCAGTTGCAGCCACTGCCACAAAGAATAACTCAGACACCAAACTTCCCAACTACTGTTTCATTCCAATGCATGAATCTGCTTCTCCATACGGTAATTTCCCAGAGTTCATATGAACCAACAAGGACTTCCCTTCCTGAAAACACAGTAATGTAACTTGTTTTGACTGAGGCTCCATTACTCAACACTGGAGCTGCACTTAGTCTGACCCCGGAAAGCTTTTAGTAGTGAAAGGTTAAATGTCCAGACTTGACGAGGGCAAGTCAGTACAGCATAATGCATCGTCTGATGAGGCTTAAGCCTTTACAAAGGGCTGTTAAAAACCCTGTTCAGGTACATTTTGCAGGAGGTCATTTGATCCTGTAAGATGTGTCACATTCTTCAAACAATAAAGAGATTGTACAGCATGGAGAAAATGTCTGATATACACAGAAAGCTACGCAAATGAATACAGCTTCATCATCCAAATGAATGCAACAGCTGGGAGACGTAAATTTCACACTGACATGGAGAAACAAGAAGACAGAATGTAAGGAGTGAAAAGAGAAAAAGAAATTCGAAACATGAATCTTAATAAGCATTGGCACGTCTTTGTTTATCAGACATTTTTTACATTATCAAGATGAATTGATGAATAAAGATAGTAACACTTAAGACAACCTAAACTGCCTAAAGGGAATCTGCAGCTGTGGCAGGGTTGGTGCGAAGCAAACCTTGCATATGGGGAAAAAAAAACTCTTGGAACTGTTTCACTCTAAAAAAAAAAACATACTTATCTTTTCTTAAATGAAGAAGTGTATTTCCTTAACATTGGCATGTAATCTAAGTATGTTGGCTGCTGATGTTAGAATAAAAAACCTACAAGTTAATAACTTGGCATAATAAACAGCAAATCCACATGATGAGGATAACGTATTTTACACTTGGCATATATGGTGTTGAGTCAGTGCTGAATGACTGAAGTTTTTGTTCTATGTGTTAATTCTTCAGACTGTAACGAAAAAAAATTTTAATCATTAAAATTACAGAGCAAAAATTTCAGGAATGCTTTAGGCAGGAAATTAGGTACCGTGTACAAGCTGACTACTGTGAGTAGCTGCCTATTTATTTTGACAGGAAAATCTTAAGTTTATTTGCTGAGTAATAAACTTAAGATTTTCCTGAAGAAACCTATTTCTGTGGAATATTGTCAGATCAAAATGTGAAGGCGCTATCTGCAGAGATACACGTGGGTTTATGTCCGAGACAAAGCTCAATTATTAGAGCCTTTGTGAATCTGCACTATATTTGCTGTCTCTTACTGTCTGGCTGTTATTCTGATATGGTGTGACAATAATGTGACACAGGCATGCAAATGCACACAAAAGGTCGTAGGTTGGAGTCCATGTCTGCGCCAACAACCTGTATTTCCCAATGTCAGCAGCCACAGTCAGTCAGCACTTTCAGATGGAAAATGATCTGCAGCACAGATCAGCCTTTACGTCACACAACTGAGATCATTGCATGGTCAGTAATTACACAATGTTTCTGCTCTTTGCTTGCATGCACACACCAAACCACCAGTATTGACCCAAGTTCACATGCTGGTGTTTAACTGCCGCAAATAACATAACCTAGTCGGTGGATTAGACCAATATCCTGTAATCCAGGATATTAAACTCAGCTCACTCATAATCTACTAAGGGACCATACAATCTATCAGAATCCCCCCTTGCTCGCCCTAAGGTGTTGTAAACCAGATTAGTAACTGGAGGTGTCAAAGTGAACATGGGCTAATCCAAGATTAAACACAAAATTACACCACTTCCAACTGTGTCACATCACTGTTTGACACTGAATGAGACAGGAGACAGAGATTATTTGACTTTACAAATTTTTTAAGCTCTCCAGGTACAGCCACGGCAATCCTCACTGTGTGTGAGGATTATACGCCGTGTGTCAGTTGGAGTGTACATACATTATGCACCAAGCTGACATTCTTATCCCAAGCAACGTGCAATAAGTGAGTTCAGCGATCCCCACAAGGACACTTAAAGCAGCAGGCATGGCCATTCATGAACGTTCACTGGCCATGGCTGGGGTCAAGGACCCAACTTTAATGTATTCTTCTCCAAATGGATCTCTTATTATTTTCTGTATTAAACTGAAATTAACACAAAAACAACAATGACACTGACTCTTCAGTAATGTTAATGCTGAAAGAATTGAGTTGATTTGTTTATTAGTGGAGCCATGGAAACATAATCGTCTGATAGTTAGTTTGTTCCAAGTTCCACTAGTTCCGGCTTCACAAATGTGAATTGTTGCTATTAGTAGACTGCTGGTCAGACAAAATATGCAATATTTTGCCATTTGAAGACTTTTGGCTCTGGGAAATTGCAATGGGCATAGTCACTATTTACTGCCATAGACTAGAAACAAAAATAATCAGCAGATTAATTGAAAGTAAAAAAAAAGTTTTTGGTTGCTGCTCTAATGTTGCACACTGTCTACTTTTGTCCACTTCTTTGTCTGTCACCCCACCTTTAATTTTGTGCAAGATCTTTGAGCGAATTCCATGTCAAATGTTTTAATACAGAAGATTTTCCTTTTTATATGACTCTACTTTCATGAAGACTCTGCAAACTCTAATTTAGAGTACCCAAATTTAGCACAGTGATGTCACACAACACAGCCCTTTTCTAATTGCCTCACCATGCGGCAGCAACAGACGGAAATAAACAATTGGAAATATCAAATGCACCTCTGCTGTTTACGAGCTGGGGTCTGACAGCTGACAAGATAGTTAAGGGGCGTCTAATACGGCAATTAGAGCGTGCCACTGTCTGCGAGGCTGCTGCTGTGACAAGGCGCCCTCTAATCACTGACTTATTACGCTGGCTAGCAGCACCTCTCATATCTGGCCCATTAAGCAGACAGCAGCATTAAGAAGCATTAAAGCAGCAAGCCCCCTCAGCTGAGGAGGCACTGACGGGAGAAACGGGAAGGGAGGGGACGTACAGCGCCTGTTATTTCTTGGGAGTAGTGTGTGCATTGTTCCACATTCAGTTATGAACGTGTAAGAGAAAAGTAATACCGGAGATGTTGTGATGCGATGGCATCAAAAATTGATCATACGCAATAAGATGAAAGATTACAGGGTGATTACAGATTTTTCAAGAGAGGCAGCAGATGGATGTGTCATAAATGGCCATCAAAAACAACAACATCAAGGACGTGAGCTCGTCTGCGTGTGTGGCTTGTCAGACGAAACAAGAAAGGCTTCTTCTCATGATTCTCACATACTCAAAATTGCTTCTGTGGCCAGAGTGGATGTGGGTTGCATTTGGCCTTGGTTTAACCTGTATCTGGCCTGGGCGCTCGCACATATTTGTCACAGCAGGCCGGGGAAGGAGGCGTTATCACAGGCCGGCCAGACAGCATTAGTCACTGTTAGCGTCTCGCCAGGGTTTCCTCTTGGCTCACAACTAAAGAGGACGACGGTGAGGAAAAGGACACATGCGCGTGTGAGTAAGCATGTGTGTGTGAGACTTCGTAAATCACTAGAAAAATGAACAGCTAGAAAGTGAAAGAAAATCCCACAGTGCTGTAGCAATTAGACCCAAACAACAGTCAACACTCCCTAACAGCTGCTGTGTTACCGCTATGGTCAACAACTTAACCTAGCCGCGTTCAGAAAGCATCATTTTCAGCCCTTATCTGGCTCAAGTGTGTGTGTCTCACTGCTGGGTTTTGTTTAGCTGGAGGCTTGATGTTTCATGGATGTTTTGCTTGGCTCACAGTCCCTGTCCCAGCCCAATTGTATAAACACTGACAGTCAGCAATGGACAGCATCAGACCGGGGACGACTCTCAATTAAAAGACTGTTAGTGGGACAGATGGACTGAAGAAATGCAGGAAAGACGAGCTGCAGAACAAGGTGGCCACAGCCTGGACTGTTGTAATCGTGTCCAGGAGGATTTTAAACAGACTGGGAAAGACAGGCAAAATGGCCCAGGATCAATAACGATGCATGCAAACGAGTCCAACCCTAAACCAAGCAGCATATGTAGAGATCAACACAGACAGTGTCTTGGCTAGTACAAGGCCTATGAAATCATAGAAGTGATGATGATCCTAAACTAATATCCTGTACAACTGTATTACTACCCTGTCATTTTTCAAGGTTGACGTTGTAACCATATGCCACCGAAAACACCACTAAAACACCACTAGTTGCTTTCAGCCTCTCTGTATCCTATCTTGACAGCTTACAATGGAGACACAGACAGCTGCTGGATGGGTATTGTTCCTCCTACTTTAATTGAAACCTTTACCATGTTCAACACACAGCCACAGACCACATTTCTTGTTTGGTGAGTTCAGCAAAGCCGAGATTTAAATGAAAACCCTGTGCGTACGTGCGCGTACGTGCGCATACGTGTGCATGTGTGCGCCTCGTCTTTGCAGCAGGAGCTTCAGATTTAAATTTGTCTCTGCTTAGGGTCACTGTAAAACACTGGGAGCATCTTGTCCTCTCTTCCACTCACAAGATATTATCTCATCCATGAGTTAGCTGCTGAAATGCTGTCAATTTCCTGCCAGAAATGTGCAGCCAACGTGTGTAGGAAAAGAGGCACAGCAGCTTTGCGTGTCATAAACTGGGCCCTGGCTCCGTCAGATAGATCAGGACTTCACAATGTCCATATTGGAAACAGGTGACAAATAAAACACGCTGAATAAAGAAAGTCTTTGTAGTTAGACACAGCATGCCACAAAAATACAGGGGAGCAAATACCGCATGCCAAGGCTAATTTTTGCTTGTTTGATTTTGTACAATGGATTTGACTTGAAACAGCTTTCTTGCGTTACAAAGTGGTACAAAATAAACAACGATTAATCACTTGTGGGCTGACTTCAGTGTAAAACTGTTATACTGTACAGGAGAAAACTGCCAGAAAAGAATACGTGTCTTCCCTCTGAAATCCCTACAGTGTGAGGCCCGTCCTCCATGTCAGTTCTGCTTTTGAGCCCAGCGGCTGGCAGTCACAGCCAGAGGTCCCTGTCCTTTGTGCAGCTGTGCGTCTGGGCTTTGACACGGGGCAGAGCGACCAGAGCTATGCTAATGGGAACCAAATGGGGCGTGAGTCCCTGGTGGATTACAGAAGGAGAAGAGAAGCATGTGTTTTCATGTATTCATGTGGAGACCTGGGACCCCGCTCTTTCTTTTTTCCTTTCTTTCCTTTTCTTTCTTTAAGTCAAACAAATGGAAGAAGCCATGTCTGTTGTTTGCACGCACCCTTAATTAATGCTCTTTGGGACTTGACAGATTCTGAGATTCATTGTCAATCAGTAAATGTATCTCAAATCTGATCAAATGTATACAAAAAGCTATTACGGTGTTTAGATTTAGGCCTTTTGTAAAGGCATGTTAGTAACTTACTATAAACTACTTACACTTAAGTTGAAAGGGGCCAAATTTAAAAATGACTTTTTGAAATGAAGTGTGCAAGGTAAATAAACATTTAAAATAAACCGAGGGACAATAAAATTAATCTGGGAACATATTGTGTCTGTAAAAATCCTAAACAGATGTTTCAGATTTTTGGCAGTGCTTCTCAGTCTTGTTTCACTTTGCTTTCACATGCTGGTACTTGAACAAAAAGTTGTCTTGATGTCCAGTTTCTAGCCCTTTTGTGAATAAATTATATTACAATACAGTGTTCATTGATAAGAATCACTAATCAGAAACACAAAATTCATAAATGGACAGTCTTAACAGCTGAATTGTGAGTGACGATATCTATCTTCCACTGTCATTCCAGAGCATGTCCAGTTTCAGCTTTTCCCATCTTTTTATCAGCTGTCAGATATGACTCACACTCTGCACTCCTTTATATACACAAACACAACACCCAGGTTATTACTCCAGAATCAAACAGGCACACACAATTCAGCTGAGTGCTTGCTTTGAACATTCCTTCTTCGTCTGTGTGGTTTGACACAGTCACAGAAAGTAAATCTCCCCATGAATCTCCCCATGATGAGCACCACCCCAAAAAGTTTCAAATCAGATCAATGACGAAACTTTCAGCCTGACTCACTCGCATGATAAACAGCCGCGCTTGTACTTCAGGACAGTCATGCTTGTTTATGAAGTGGACGGCTACAGGACCCAGCTGGCTTTGATATTGTGAAACAGAGGAGAAGAGGGAGCATAATATCACAATGCTGGACCAGGAACACAACCCTGTGATCTCCCGATCATATGCCATGCTCTCAGCCAGTGCAGCCTATATAGATGGAGAGCTGTACCACACTGTTAACACCAGACTACACTGTCTGTTCAAATACCTAAGCATCAAGGGAGTAGCAGTTTCTCCCATCTTTTGTGTAGACAGCAAGTCCAGGCAGAGGACCCCGGTCCAGGCCCGTGGCCCCTCTCAGCTCTGCTCAAAGCATTTCCCCAGCCAGAGATCAAACCATCTGCCCAGTGACAGACCTCTGGGTCCACATATACAAGGCCAGGTTCAAAGAAGTGTGCTAGGGGAGGCAGGGAGAGATTGAAGGAGAGAAAGAGAGAGAACGAAGGGTACCTTGGCGAAAAGGAAGAGATGTAAGATAGCAAGGGACCGGGGGGGTGGGTTTGAGGGGGGGAGTCAGGCAAGCTGGTGTATCGGAAAAGGTGGGGAAGAGGTGTTGCAGCAAAGGTGGAGGAGGCAGAGGAAAGCTGATGGGAGGGTGTAGGAAGGTTGAGATAAAAAGATGCCAAGTTAGATCTCCTCTCTTTATATATGCATTTTATATGATAAACTGAAATACTGTGTTAGTGGTACACTTCAACTAAATAGCTCAAGTTTAAATAAGTTTCTGAATAATGAGTCTCACTGATATATTGGAATGAACAATATTATTGGACGTTTTAGCTTAACAGGTATATCGGTGTCAACATATACTGTATGTAATTTATTTTTCATCTCTAAAATGTCCCTCTCAGTACCTATGTTGGTTAAAAAAAACAATTAGTAGCAAATTAACCTACAAATGGGACACTTTTGCTTTGATACATGATACATTATTCAAATTGTCAATTCATCTTGTTTTAATAGACTAACTGCTTCAGCAATAAAATAAAATGAAAACCAGAAATCACTCTGCAAGTTGTGGCTTAAAGACACACTTTCTTATCACTGGCCATTGTGTGAACAGGAAAGGAAATAAAGGAAATAAAACACTGTTGTCAATATAAACTAGATCTGCTCTGACCTTCAGCCTATCAGAGGGAGCGACCTGCGCCAGATAAGGACAACTCCCTGTCAGACTTGACACCTGCACTCGCTGGCCCAGTGATCGCCCCCGCCGAATGCAAATATCACAGTGACAGCCAGCACTGTAACAACACGCTAGGTTTCTGTCTGGAGACCTGAGGGAGTGACATGACCACACAGTGCGACCAGACACATGTTTGAAAGAGGAGAAAAGAGAGAACAGAGAGTGGGAGTAAAAAGGCAAGGGGACAGAAGAAATGGGAGGAGTGGTAGAGGGAGTCGGGTTTGGTGGAAATAGAGAGAGGGGAGAGAAGATGACCAACATGGTCTGCTCTTTACTTCCCTCTCCATCTACACCCTAACACAAACAGAAAGTATTAGTCAGAGCCCAGACATATTGCCGACCCCTCTCTGTGAGGGGACATCTCCATAGCAATCATTAGTTGGCGTGGGCAACGGGACACACACACACACACACACACACACACACACACACACACACACACACACACACACACACGGTGCAGGCTTGACAGCAGCTTGACGATAGGAGGCCAGCACTGCTGAGACTCCCCAAAATTGACATTTAGTCATCACACTAGTCTACAGGGTGGGACTCTACCTCCTAAACTACACACAAACAAGTGGCCACACACTCTCCCACATTCCCTCTCATGCAAACATGTGCACACACGCACACAAACACCCACACTCCGTGAATTCCCCTACTCAAACGAACTCCCAGCCAGAGAAATCTTGGAAGAGTTCCTAGATTTAATCTCGCCAATAGCTCTTTATTTTCTTTGACCATTTTTAATGTAAAAAAGCCCTCACTAATTGTGTGTAAGCAATCTCCAAATTATGTATATGTGTTTTTTCAACTAAACTGAACACTACTGTAGACAGGTTGGCTGGTTTTCAAGACACACGACTGGGCAATAATATTTGTTTCTTTCCTCAGAGTTTTGTTCAAACAGTGTGTCAGCATGGTGGTTTACTTGTAAACACCTGGGCCTGCACACCCAACAGCTGTGGAAATACAAAACTATGTATAAGCTATGCTGAACCAGGGATAATTAATCTATTCAGATTATTTGCAACAAAGTGCTACATCTGCTTGTATCTTACTTATGCATTGCGTCTATACAATACCCCATTATAAAAGATCACCTAAAGTGGTCAAGATTGTTGTTATTTAAGATTTGTGCAATCGTTTACCTTAGCCAGCATAGTGAGAAGACTGCTCCTGATTCAGTATCGTAGTTCCCGCTTTAGATACAACACTCTAAGAAAAAAGCCACAACTTTTATTTGCAAATGACACAGACAAATAGGACACAAGAAAGAGATACAGACAGAAAGGGGAGGGGGAGAGACTATTTAACCAATCGCTACATTACTGCAATGACAAGTGTGTCACTCCCAAAGCCACACAATGAGGGAGAGAAGTGAGGAGTGTCTTTGCGTGTGTGTGTGTGTGTGTGTGTGTGTGTGTGTGCGCGCGCGCGTGCTTGTGTGTGCGTGTGTGTGCTGTGACAACAAGAGAGGGAGGGAGACGGCAGACCAAAGGAAAGTCTATCTGGGTGTTTTAGTCTTTATCAGTCACAAAGTTCACAGATAGAGGGGCTGAAGTGGAGGCTAGACGCAGTTCCAGAGTCACAGGTCACAAAGAAGACACGGGCCAGCTCAAACAGGTGGGAGGGAGGGAAAGCGGAAATAAAGCAAAAGAAAGAAACTCACAAGCGCGTGAGGAAAACAGTGCCAAGCCTTGGTGATTGCCATGCTGCAATCGACCTGACCAAATTGCAAATTCCCTCTCAGGACCCTCTAAGTCCGCTTCATTTGGCTAAAGCCGGACTCCTTATTTCTGCAATTATAAAGCTATTGACTGATTCGACATATGTTAGCGTGTCTTCCAGCCCTCGAGAGCTGGTGTGCCATTGAGTCATTAACTTTGACAAATTGTGACAGACTTTTTTATTGCCACCCAATCACGAGAAACAAGACCGTGGCAGAGGAGTTAATGAGTGGCATGTTTCTCCTCTTCCTCCTCCTCCCCCACCAGATTGCTCTCTCGCTACTCTCCAACCCTTCCACTAAGATTCCTGCACCCCACAAATCCCCCTCACCCCTCCATATTTATAATTTTACCACATCCTAACAATAACACGGCCGGTACTCAGCACACAAAACACGCGGGCCCTGGCCTAATGAATCTCATGCCTTTACCGCGGTAAAATGGCCAGTAAGTATTACCAGCTGCGACACTCTCTCTCACTCTCTCTCTTACTCTCTCTCCTTGGCAGTGGCATTGAGTTTGGGAGTGCAGAGGTGAGGCGGGGGGGGGGGGGGGTGGGCAG
>NC_060153.1:8659782-8770133 GCF_021292245.1 Micropterus dolomieu | reverse complement strand
GGGGGGGGGGGGGGGGGGGGGGGGGGGGGGGGGGGGGAGACCGCAAGTCTCCGTGTTTCCAGCTGCCTTTCTCAGGGGCTCGGTTTTCTCTCCCTCCTCTTGGTTTTTTCGCAAGGCCCTTCTGGTCCCAGCTTACTTTAAAAATCACAAACACACACGCTCACACACACAAACACACACACACAGACATGCACGCACACTCTGATCCACCTCCCCTCCATCCCTCACATTCGGCCATCTTTGTTTGGACAGGGCTCAGGAGTTCCAGAAAAGCTCTCTCAGATGTGCTGAAGTAAGGGAAAAACAAAACAAACTGGCCCTCACGCGCACACACACACACACACACACTCAGAATTTATGAGAACACATAGACACCAACAAGTACTTTGCGCTCACACATAACACTGTAGGAAGAGAGGTTCACACACACTCCTACACACACGAACAATTTCACATGTGTGAAAGCCAAAATACCAGCTTGAACCAGAGAACAAATTTGCAAAGAAGTGAAAAAAGTGGAATACATTTTTCTTCATGGAGGTAGCCTCCTATTGAAGGCATGCATTCTTTTACACAGTTCATGCATGTGTGTGTGTGTGTGTGTGTGTGTGCTCGTGTGTCCCAATCCACGATCACAGCACCACGGCAGGCCTGAAGCATACCTCGACATGTGTTACCTCTTTGTAATATTGACTTTGTTATAGCTATACGAGTGGGAGAGTAGAGCCAAGAGCCCGGGCCTTGTAGTAGTGGGGCCCCTTCAGTTCGCTAGGAAACAAATACCGAACGAGCCCTGAAAATAGAAAACATAGTACCACAATAGCAATCTATAAAAACAGATTCAAATGAACTATAAAACGTCCCTCACTGACATGTACATTTTTACTCTAAATTAAGAATATTATTTGTGTGATTCTGTTTCTGCGTTGCTTACAAAGCCGTGGGATTTGGCAACTGAATGAGTCTTGGCCTGGCTTCCTGTCTGCGCATGTGTACTGGACCAACTGTAAAAGTCAAAAAACCTCTTCCTCTAAAGCATTGACATATTGTATGATTTCAATTAAATACAAAACTGCAACTAGGCTCATGTAAACAGGCTACCAAGATTTCTAATCTGTTAGATTTTAAATTAAATAATTAACATTTACGACTGTAGCACGGCACTTTGTCAATATATACAACAAAATATACGCCTCTAAATTCCTAGTGAAAAATAATGAGGACAAATGTGAGAAACCCTGAAATTTCAGATGACGCAAATAAAGCAAACCAAGATAAAGGAAAAGCACATATGCTGAATATTTGATTGCTTTGCAGAAATAAAAGATTGATTATCATTTTCTTGTTCTTGCGAGTGTGAATCCCATCCCCAGTGATGACTTTGCTTATACATTTGAATAATGAAGGCAAGTCATTTGAATATTCCCTCTGTATTTAAAAAAAGTGATGTTTTTACACGATGCAGCAATATTAGCCATGTTAATTGGGCTCTTTGGACTTTCCCAATAGAAAGGCTAAATTAATTACTTATGTCGACAAAATGTCAGACACGCCGATCTAATAACTACAACTTATAACAGTGTTGTTTTCATTGTGTGCCTTTTTTTGTCTGTGTGTGTGTGTGTGTGTGTGTGTGTGATTGTGAATAAACTTAAAAACACTTTGAGTGTCCACTAGCCTGAGTTAGAGCTAATGAGCGAGATGGGAACAAAATGCTTTGACATCCTCTCCATGTTTCATGGGTGGCTCTTGAGAGTCCTTCTCCAATATTCATCCCCTCTTCTCATACTAATCAGCCACTACAGTATTGACTGTTTGTGCTTGCAAAGGGACGAGTGTGTGTGTGTGTGTGTGTGTGTGTGTGTGTATGCACTATACAAAACTCAAACGTGCCAATCGACACTCCGCTTAATTAAAATTAAAACTTGTAAGAGAAAGTGAATTATTTGCAGGACGTTACGTGTGTGTTTGCGTGTGTGAAATGTGTGATGTGTTCGTTAATATATACCCACGACCATAGGGGCTTTGAAGTTCTACATTTTTGTTAGCTTTTGGCTGTTTTTCAGTCTCGAAGAAAAACTGTATCAGCGCATTTTCCACAAGTACGAATAAACATTAGAGAGAAGGCGATGGGGAGACATTATGAGTATCTGTGAAATGATCAGATGGTGTGTATGTGTGTGCGCGTGCACATGCATTAGTGCGCACACCACGTGCGAGCGTGGAGCGAGAGCTAACAGAGAGGTCTGCTGATGCCATGTTTCAGACGACCCCTTGAAGTGGAAATGAGCTTCGTCGGTCTTATAACTAGTCCGTTCTCACAAAGTCAGCAAACTCTGCCACCCCTCAGACTCCTCCCCACCCTCCATCCTCTCCACCCAGCCCTGTGGTCAGCAGGCAGGATGAATTCACCATCAAGACCTTAGAAACGGAAACAAGTCCATCTTATTTTTTCATCTGCTGTTGTTTTTAATGTATAGAGGAGATCAGGATTAAAGAGCTTCACTGTCTTCAGGAGGCTTGTGTTTCAAAGCCATGCAGTCCACAATGTCAGCTACTGTAGGTTAGATAGGAAACGCAAATTCATGGTATTACTATACATAAGTAGCTCAACATGGCAAATAGAAAAAAATTTAACTGTCTTAGCAATGTCTGTGTTAATGCATATTCACTTTTCTAGCTGTATTGCCTTACAGTATCTTTGAATAGTGGTGCCATTTAAGAAATATTGAATGGCAGATTCCCATTAAAATTTGTCCAAAGTGAAAGTAATGTCCTAAAAATTGTTACTTTGTCTGACCAACGTCAAAAATTCACTAAGATTTAACAGATTTAAAGGAGCAAATTGTTGGATTTCAGAAGCTATATCCAGAAAATGTTTGGTATTTTCACTTAATACATTTCCTAAATAGACACTATTGTTTCATTGATAGTTCATCCTTTTCTGTTGATTTAATTATTAATAATTAACTAATTTCTCCATCACTGTCTGCAGCCAGACTAACTTGACAGATTCTTTTAGACTCAATGAGTCATTTTTATCATTGCATTTTATTTTTTTATGACACCTCAGTTTGGAAATATTTTTAAGAGCCTGTGTATTCTGTGCATTTATATTTTGTGTATCTCTTCCTTTTCTACTATTATTATTGCTATTATTATTATTCTCTGCATGTGTGCATGCATCTCATGTAGTGTGCACGCACACACGCTGCTGTTTGAACCTGTGCGAGCACCTGAGGGTCCATTCCCAGCCGTCCTCGGAGCGGGGAGCGACAGCTGTACAGTGATGCTGTAGCGATAGGCATCATCGGCTTACTAGAGACTAATTGGTCCACAGCGCTCCTCTGAGTGGCCTTGCTAATTAATTAGAAAGGCAGTGGAGCTGAAATTTTTAATCAGGACACCAGGCTCTCTAGAAAGCAGGGGGAAAAAAGACACATCACCCCATCATTCCATGTAATCCACCTGACACTGATCTCCCATGTTGTCATATGAAATGTGTCGTGTGTTTAGGTATTCACATAATCTTACTAGGGAATAAGAAATACATTTATTACAGCTTGTTAAATCATTTTAATTCCAAGAATTTCAGAAACTCTGTGTCCTCATACAGTATGCATGACTTATATTTAGTTTGGACCCAAGAGAACGATGTTAAGGTGGTCTCTTCCTCTGTGTGTTTGTGTTGCACATAGACATTTCATGATTTCCACTCTTACTTATCCTTATTTGTAAGAGTGGCAAGATGCAGAAAGGAGTGTGTTTGTGTTTCTTTACATGTGATAATTTGTCCTTTCCCCTTTTTTTTGCTTCTTCCCACTATGTACTTACTTAATTAAAAGCAGTCAATCAATCCAACACTTTCCATCATTCTATTAAACTTTTGACATCACAAGCTTGTTTAAAAAAACGGTGCAATGGTTTTGTATTTCTTACTGAAAAGAGAAAAGATGAATCTAAGGAATTGTGCCTTTGCACCACTTTGGGGGCACATTTGTGTCCCGAAGTTGCGCACAGAGCACACCACAATGATTTGCGGTGAAGGGCCAGAGT
This sequence comes from Micropterus dolomieu, assembly GCF_021292245.1. Classification (NCBI taxonomy): domain Eukaryota; kingdom Metazoa; phylum Chordata; class Actinopteri; order Centrarchiformes; family Centrarchidae; genus Micropterus; species Micropterus dolomieu. The sequence continues at coordinate 8,766,077 of NC_060153.1, read as the reverse complement.
CTGGGAGGAATCAACTACAGACCAAAAGACAAGAAGCATGCTAAAACGAGAGCTACGCTGGTCAGCCACTTCACACAGAAGACAAGGGAAACAACATGTGTTTATCATAGCACTACTGGGATGACAAACTACCACCACTGACTAGAGTTACAGTAACAGGATGTGTATGGACATGTAACAGGAAATGCTCATCTATGTGACACATAGTTAACAAGACTACTGTGGTAGAATGAATACATTTAAGTAGATGGGCCAGCAAACTTTCCGTAGAGAGGAAAGTTTCTGAAATGCACACACACTCAGCTTTACCTCATGTGGTGACATTAGCTTTGTGTGGTGTCCTAATCTTTGTGACCCTCTTGGCTTTGCTCGGAGCTAATCAGCCAGCTGCTCTTATCAGCCTGTTGCATTGGCCAAAATAAACACACGCCGTCTTTTTATTGCTTTGTTTTCACAGGTCATTAGGGGAAGGAGAGAAGACGCATTGATTAGTTTTCCAGACCACTGGATTATTGTTGTGTTATGACTATCATCATTAAGATTCATTAAGGCTGTGGTTGTTCTTGTTTCCAGAAAATGAAGACATTGCAAGAAAGGCGAGTTGGTTGGAGAGCAGACGGCACACCACCCTAATTTGGAAGGTAAGGAAATTCAGAAAGCGCCATTGTTTATTTGTGCGGCATGCCTGGTTGAAGCAGTGAGTTGTTACTTACCTACAAGTTCTGAAATAAAACTGAACTCTGACACCTTTGCCCACATCATGCATATTTTTCAGCCTGTTCTAAAACACTAAGCTACAGCCACATTTATTTGAAGTACATTAAAGAAAACTTAATGAAGCATCAGTCCCTGGCCAGGTCCTCTCAGCCAGCTTTGCTCTGGAGCTACACATATGCTCCCAAAGCAAAGAGGAACTGGCTCTGTCGCCAGACTAATTAGCATGTGTTAGCGAGTTAGTGAGAGGGCGGCCCTCTGTGATGTGTACTGAAGTGGAGTAAAACGCCGGGCAAGGACTGTACTAATGGCCCACTTCCTCCCCACGGGGACCCTCCCTGCAGCTCCACACGTTCTGGCATCAGTGCAGCCACGGGGCACCCACAGGGCCGCCACAGCACCGGGGGAAGAGATGGGCACACAGGAAGACGCCTGGCTTGGCTGGCATCATTTTCATGCAGCTCTCTGGGTGAGATGCTCTGCGATGTAACAGCAGGTGACAATGACACTGCACACACTAACACGCGCACACACGGGCAAACTGAGAGTGACGTGTAGGCTAACAGATCCATCAGCCTATGAAATAGTTCAGACAGCTGGGGCCGCGGCTCTAGCTAGCTGCCTGGCATTGGCGGATGCATTATTTACAGGAGGAGCTGGAGCATTAGTGAGCTCTTTGGCACTTGGTTAGCAGGCGTAGGTGGAGAGCACCGAAAGCAAGCAAGTGTATCTCTGTCAGTGCGAGTAAACAAACAGTGGCGACATGGTGTGACAGAGCAAACGGCGCGCCACACAGACACAGACACATGCAAACTCATCAGGGAGCCGGGGGAGAGCAGGAGAAAAGAGGAGGGGTGTGTGGCATCCATATTTATAGGGCCTGTCCCCAGGCCAAATGCTGTGACTACACTCAGCTAATGTCAGAACAGCACTTAACCAGGCATTTCCAGTATGTCATGGGCAGTGGGGAATACGTGTGATAGATACAAGACCAGGGCAAAATAACACCGACACAAACAGGGATGGAAATGAAAAGAAATGCAGTTGTGTTGTGCGCTGAGATGACAGTGTTCTCAAATAAATACCCAATATCTTAATCTCTTACTCTCTGCATCTGCTGCCTCTGAATAGATCTTTGAAGCCGACAATACACTTTAAATAAACATAAAGAAATTTGCTCATTCTCATAATCAATGTGGTGTTTTTTGTCTCCAAATCAAAATTCACACTTGACTTGCTGCAGTGTTCTCCAGTCAGACATTGTCAGCATTTTTGGACATTTTCTTTAATTACAGATTAGACTATGACTACATTGGCCTTTTTTTCTCCTTTTTTTCTATAAAAACCGTGCCAGGTCTGGTCCTAAATAATCTTCTTCATCCTGGATTATTAGCTGTAACTTCAGATCAACTTGGTGTTCATGGGTGTTTTGAATTTCTTCGCAACTTACAAACTCTACCCTCTGGCGTGAAAGATTCTGTATAGTAAACTGGCATTTGTACTGTATTTGATAGCAGTTTAAAATTTGCCAAATTTGATGATGGAATGAGTACAATGAAGCTCTGTTTCCTCCCTCACAGAGAGAAAAAGAGTTGCCGTAATCGTCAAAATGTCTAACCTTGATGCTCCCTTGTTTCATCATACCTGCTGACACCAGTGAGAGTGTTGACCTGTTTTATTTCCTGCTGGATTTATGAGAGGTGAAAGTGACATGTGGGCTCTTTGCTGGCATGTCATTACTTGCAAACTCGTCCTGAATGCGAGGAATGGCCTGCTTCACTATGGTCACCTGTCCCCAAGTTTATCATGTGTCATGCAGGGAATTCGCTTTGGCATTACGCCCTCTCGCACCCAGGAAGGCTGAGCTCACTGGCATGTCCCGTTTCACCACAGCCACACAAACAGTGTGATACCCCCAAAGAGAGCTAAGTGGGTAAAGTAGCTCCTTTTAGCACAATCTGTCATTATCTCAAGTGGCACGTAATTGTTTTGTGTAGCGAGATCCATTATGCATCCACTGAGAGCAAGGGGCTAATTGTGGAGGCTTACATTTATTCATTTGTTTGCTGCCAGTTGTCCCACTATATTTTTGGGAGGGTGCAGTAAGTGCCAATGTTTGTGTTTTTGTGTTTTTAAATGGTCAGAGCACTCGTGGTGATGTGGTAAAATCCACAAGGTTCCTTTTGTGCTCCCAAAGGAAGCTGACAATCAACATGAGGTAAAAGATTAAGATTTTAATCACGGCCCCAGTCATTTTTAACACTTTACTGACGGGATGGTAAAGGATGGTAAAGGCACCAAGAGTAGACTACTACAGAAAGAAAAATATAAATAAGGATTCAATTTGAGTGTATGTTATTATTTAACACTCTTCTCCAAAAGCATGAAGTTGTACTTTTTAGAAATAGTGTTCTCAGGGCATGGGGAGGTGAATATCGACAACACGGAGAGAAAGTCAAAACTACAGATGAAACAGATTCATTAAGTTTGTGTAGCATGTGCATGCGATTGTGCGGATGTGTGTGTGTGTGTGTGTGTGTTGCACTGACCGAAGGAGAGTATATGTTGTTAATCTTGATCAAAGGCTCTTTCTTTCTTTTGGTGAGTAAAGATAATACTGGTAAAGCCCTTGGATTTAACACACTGAGATAATGAAAGCAAGTGTAATTAGCAATTAGAGTTGACCAAATTAAGGCAGACTAACGGGGGCAAAACTGCATCAAGGCTACTAAACAGTATTATGGCCAAAGGTGCGCTTAGTCTGTTTTTTTCCCCTTGAAGACATGTTGAAATAAGAGGATTGTGAGCAGACAAAGATGGGTGGAGGATGAGGAAGGTTGCCTGTTCTTATTTTTGAAAGGAACAATAACTTAGTATCTCTATTTTTTTATCTAATGACACCCTTTCTACTGCTTTTGAATATTTTTTAATCACATCGATTTCGCTAGTTTCTATTTTATCCATGAACGAAGAGTCCGCACCATTGACAAGGCTTTAGCCACTAGGTTTATAGGCTACTGTGTTTCCCAAGATTGCCAATTGAGGTGAGAGAGCCACTTAAACCCCCTTGCACACATATTATTAGCATTACCATATCTGGGCCTAACTGCTGCTGAGGGGAATAATGTGTGTCAGGAGAGTGTAAAATTAGAACCAAAACCAACACTGCTCTTTAAATCCACTTTCCAAGTCCCCACTTCCTTACTTATAGCCAAGCTTACAATGTCAAACACTAATAAGCCAGCTAATTCAATTAGGGCTCCACTTCTTTGAGATTCCCCCAAAAAAGAGACTTTGTGAATAGATTCCTTCACAACTCTACACAGAACTCTTCATCATGAAAAAGTGGCCTTTATTCATAAGCTTCAGTGTACAAGCGAGGGAACTTGCTGCCGAGCTTGTTAGCAAAACACCCTGATCTGAGGCGAGAGATGTGTGACTAACGCTGGGTCTCTTAAGTGTCTGTCACCCTGATCTAACCCGGGGAGAGCTCTTTGTAGGCTGTATTTTCTCTCTGTCTGTCTCTGTGTGCGCTGTACTCCGGAGTGACTGGGGATGAGCCCCGCCGTGTAGCTGCAGGTGACAGGGAGCCCTTTTTGTTGTCAAATCCTGATGGAGCTTCCACATGAAAAACATTTCACTTGAGCTGCTGCCGCTGCCTCCTTTCTCTTCCTTCCTCTCTGTCTCTCTCTGTAGATGTCAAAGGCTACAACCACAGCAGTGATACAGAAACAGAAGGAGTCAATCTCTCGCTCCTTTTCCCGCTCACTTTTCTTTTTGTTATCCTTTCTCTTATACTATTTCCTACCTCCCTCTCGCTCTTCTATCGTCTCCTTTTATGACCAGCCCTTTCTTTTCTCTGCTCTTCTAACCCACCAACCCCTCACTCTCCTCCGCTCCCCTCCTCCCTCCCTCTGGCTTATAGATCTGAGTTGGGTCTCAGGAGGAAAATACAAGTCAAGCCATTGTCATTTCAAACAGCGTGATAACCAGACACTGGGCTGCCCACTGACAACTCAGGGGAACTGGCCCTTGCTTTGACTGTTAGCTCCCAACTCTCTCTGTCTGTTTCTCTCTCTCTTGCTTTCTGCTCCCGCTTTTTTCTGAACTCCCCCACCCCCCCTTGGAGGAGACTTGGTAGCTCATTGTTGTTTGTTGCTTGCCGCTGCTGTGTCTTGCATCTGCTCCTCTCTGTGCCGTGGGGGGCCGGGGGGAATAGTTGTCTTAGTGTGTGTACCAAGGTCAGTGCTCTCCACATGACAGTTCTCTGCCTCTCGACAAGGCGGGAAATCAATACTTTCGGACTTGTGGCGCTGCCCTCGGTGTAACAACAACACTGCCCAGCACAGAGCGGCTCATGCACCTGACACATCCCCAGCCACCCCCCCAAGGCCCTCGCCGGGGAGCCCCTTCCAGTCTTATTCTGACCCCTTCATATTTCCACCAAGGCCCTCTGTTTCACACCTTTCTCTACTCCTTTCTCTTCAGGGCCTGCAACCTACAGTGTATCAGGTTTTTTTTATATTATGCAATGCATGTTTGTATTATACCTTTGGATGAACTGTGCTTCTTGTATCTGTTGCTACTGTACATGTGTCTTGGAGTGGGATGAGTGTATCTGCTTAGAAAGTGTGATCTATGCAGGGATCAGACCGTTGATCAGAGGAACTGCTAAATGAGAGACATGCTAATTACATAGAATCAGAGGATACATACTGTTACGTGCACAGACTGGACCTACAAATATGATCCGGTAGTGGAAAGCAGAGTTGGGGTACTGTATGAGCGTGTATGTGGGTTTATCAGGGTAACGATGATACATGAAGAACGGCGGGCCCTTGGCCTGCTGCTGCCATTTCAAGTCCATCAATCGACTCTCCAGCCATCTTCCATTTTCCTCAGATCCACAGGTGTTTTCAGTTCCCTGAGGCTCACAGCCACACACACAAACCTTACTCCCCCTCATCCAGTCCAGCCCAAAGAGTGTGAGTAGGGGCCCATAAACTGTGAGATCTCTACCCTTTACTGGTGTTGTACATGTTGCTCAATCACAACACATACACAAAGCGGTGCCATGGGCGACATTTTTAATACAGCACTAAAGCCTAACGTGCCTCCTTATGCTTTTTCACCGCCAGATAGACGCCTAGAGAAAAAGAGAAAGCACTGGCAGTGCGCCCCACACCGATTGTTAAGCCTGCCTCTTGGCCTGCCTCTAATGACGAGAGAGAGTGTGTGCAAGGCCAATTACAGCTCCCGTCCTTGAGCAGTCAAACAGAGTAAAACTCCCGGTCTCAGCCCCTGCGGAGAGGAGCCACAATCGACCGGAGCCCCTGAGTCTCTCGCAGGGACACATGCAGGCACACACTCGGTGCTCTTTATGTGTGCAACTGGACGTCCATCAACAGGGCCATCTCCCTTTATCCCCTGGCTTGCTTCCTTGGTTCAGCTGGAGTAAGGCAAATGCATCAAATAAAACAGTCACTTTAATGAATTAGATATTGAGCTGTTCATTAAAAAAAATCTAATTCACTGAAGTCAGCAGGGGATACACAGTACCAGAGTGTAACTTGGGGATGAACGCGACTTGTTTAGAGGAGTCATAAAACACAGGGATCTGATGACTTTACTGAATGTTCGCCAGAAATGTCCAATGTTCAGGAATTAGGTGGCTTGTGTTTGAGAAAACAGTGTTTTTTTCTGCAATGATGGCAAGTTAGATTTTCTTCTTTCCTCTCTTCTATCACCTCTCTCAAATGGTGGCAAAAGGTATAACAGATAGAGTCTGCTGTATCAAAAACGGAAAGATCTGTGATTGGAATCTCTGCAGATGAAAACAAAAGGGCCGGGTGACTTCTCCTCGGCTTTACGCAACAAAAAAATCCCTTCCAAGAGTGATATTATACATCTGGGGAAGCACATATCTGTTTTCATTGGCTGAGAGTCCAGATAGTACTTAAAACCTTTGCAGCAGCCTCTCCCAACACTGCTGACTACTAGTGTTTCTACACAGACTTAAAATACAAGAATCACACTCTCACTCCCAAACCAGCCGACATTGTATTCTGATGAAGAAAAATGAAATCTCTCTTAGGTTCAAATATTCAGCAGTGAGTCTATGAAACACCAGTCAAACAAATGGCAGCAAAGACACCTGATAGATAGATGGTAGAAACAAAGGATCTGTTTTCTCTCTCAGCCTTTCCCCCATTTGATGGAGAGATTTAAAGACTGCTGTCCCCACTCTCTCTTCCTCCTCCTCCTCCTCCTCCTCCTCCTCTGAGTCTCCCTGGATGAATGTGATCTAAACAGCCACATCTCCCTTCTGTTTTTTTCCACAGTGACAGCCTTTCTCATGAATTAAAAGAGGAACCCATTGATTTTCCCATTGCTTAAATTTGCAACTTAATCCCCCAGATATGTCTAGAATGTACTGCTCTGTCAATAGATGGCACCGCCACTGACGAAAGGCAGCCCTGAAGCTCACTGGAGAGGACGGGAAGAAAAGGATGACAAGACAAAGGAGAAGGGAGAAAGGCTGGCTTACCGGTGAGCTTGGTGGTTTCTGGCTCTGGGTTCAAATTCCACTTTATTCCATTTAAAAATATATGTTGACTGTTAACACTGACTCAGACAAATTACCACAAACATAACACATCATCTAACTGAGCCACCAGGGGAATATGAAAGAAGCACAACCGAGCCGTCTTACAGTCACTTTAGTCGGCTTTTCCAAAGAGGCAAATGTACCACATCATTATGTTTATAAGGCTAATAAACCAATCACCATTGTACATCAGTATAGTGTAACCAGCCATACAGCATGGCCTTCCAATGATCAAATATCGTTATATAACGAAAAGCCAACACACTGGAAATAAGTTATCTGGGACTGAGATGGAAAAAGCACACTTGTCCCCTCTGAGTGAGGGGTTTGAGGAAGTAACGGGATATCACGACCTCTCCCCAGGAGCAAACAAGGCAGGGAGCCTGTGCCCTAATTCACAATAAGCACTGTAATGTTCTCGTCTGACTCCTAATGTAGTCTATAAATCTCTGGTACTCTGCTCTACATCAGCGTAGTACTTGGTATTAATAGCTTGATTTGTGAAATGAGTGCGGAGCAGCCCATAAGCCGAGCGTTGCGTTTTATCTCCACATGTACAAGATAAAAACAGTACCATTATTGAGAAATGTGAGAAATATGGAATTCTAGAAAGGCATTTGACAGTTTTCCGAGAAATAACTGGACGCTATATAGAGTATAACAGGGTGACCCTTACAGATTTCACCCTCCTACACTTCATCTCTGGTTGTAAACCCTATCCCATAAGCCTCTGGGGTGGTATGGCTCCTTGCCAGTAGCTGTGCTGTTGTTGGCAATGGATTTCCTTTGTGGCCTCAGTACTTGTGTAGGCCATAACATGATACACACAAAGGCCGGCGAGAGTACACCAGTGTGCACACTCTCACACACAATCAGCATACACTGCGCACTGTGCACGCACATCAACACATGTAATTATGCACAAAATCACAATTCTCACCACTCATCCAGAGAAGACCCACAGCCTCTTAGGAAACAAGGAGGGGGAAAAAAGCACAATGTATCCTTGACGGGTTTCATCTGTTTCCAGTTTGGTGCAGATGCTCAGGTTTTATTGCAGCAGTCTAGTATTTCATGGCAGATTTAGCCAGTGGTTTGGTTCTTCTCTTGCTACAGCTCTAATGATGGCACATCTCTTTTAAACTGTGTCACACTAGTAGTACAGTTTGTTGCTCATTCCACCAACTAATCATAAAGATACATACACGGTTTATGTTCAACTCACTGTGGTAACAACAACAACAACAACAAAAAATAATAAATCAAATACAGAGTATTCACTGAAATAACATGGAGTTAAGGTACAGGTAGTGCCTGGACAAGATAATGGACCTGTTTGTTGTTAAAACTGTTTCAGCAGAGCTGCTGCTGAGGCTGGAACTTGATATAAAAAGGACCACATTTACTGTTCTACTCATTTAGTGGTGAGCTCATAATGCTTTTCAGCCCTGTGGTTCTACTGTCAACACAGTGTTTCTCCGTTTAACCAAGATACACAGTTTTTAGCAAAGAAACACCACAAGGTTTAAGAGTCGTGGCATAAACCAAATAAATGTAAACAGCGTGTTCAGAATTTGAACTTTTGGTAATTGTTGAGTGTTATTTGTGATGATTGTGTAGGTTATTATCACAACTATGTTAAATGTTTCTTCATCATCTTCTTCTTCTTTTACATTACTGTATCTGTGTATTGCCTACTGTGTACTGCCATTCCTGGTGGCCAGATCTTTGTTGCCAAAACCTGAACGCTTTCTGCAAGTTGAACTTAATATTGTGGCTTGTTTAGTACTTGAGTTTCTATTACTGTAACATATGACAATACATTTGATACTTGAATTTCACCTAGATAAAATACTTTTCCAAAATAAAGCCACAAACGACTTCATTTTGTTTCCCTAATGCACATACACACCATATAGCTCAAATTCAAAACGCGCTATTTAAAATAATTTTGATAGTGGCACAACTTTTATCACATAAAAAGCAAACACCCTCATATTGAATCCACTTGGGTTCGTCACAAACACAGCAGTATAGCAGAGTAAAAAAAACGCGCAAGTGTACATAGATAATGTAGTTTTTACACCATGTCAGCTTCCAGACGCGTACACGTATATTTTCTTTCTCTGTGTGTAAATGCCGGCAGCACACAGGCAATGCCTCTCCACCTCAAGACAGAAGTGGTGCGCTGAGTGTCTCTTAACTGGCTCGTTTAGTCCTGATGGCTTAAATGATTTCATCACTATTAATGACAGGGACCGTGGCTCCCTGCGACGCGTTGCCAGATGCTCGGGGACCGCTGAGCTTCCCGCTCTCTTCCTCTCACACCCAGCCGCCTCTCCTCATCCCTCCTTCTGTGCAGTCTAATGATTGTCCTCTACATGCCCCCTACCATCCTATTCTTCCTATTTTCCTCAGCCGCTGCGGCCTCCTATGGATACTAAAACATGGTGTGGAGACACAGTGTTAGTCACATTGCATGAGTGCAGGTTCAGGGTGTGCTGCAATGCTGTTAACAAGCCATCCAACCAGCATGTAATTGTTGTGAATATCTATACAAAGTACTGAGAAGTTCATTGAAAGATTTCCAAGAACACACACTCTCTCTCTCTCTCCGGAGGAGCCAACAAATCAGCTATCAGCCCAGTTCCCGGGCTACTTTGGAGGTCAGGGGTCAGATAAAGAAAGGTCAGCTGGCACCGAGCCAGGCTGCCCTCAGAGGTCTTTCCTCCAAATGGAATCAAAAGCTCTTTGACGGCTGCGAGCTATCGCTACACTGAGCCCCTGCCTTCATTAGCTTCCTCACATAATTGGTGAGTTAATTTTGAGACAGATGCACGGCCTTGTCTCGATGCATTGAAGTGATTTTCATTCATTTGGATAATGAAAGAATTAAGTGCCATTTTGGTCTCTCTTTTTCTCACTTTCCCAGTCTCTTCTGTCTTGTTGAGCTCCTCTGTTTCAGCTAAGTAATGACATTTTAATTCTAAATGTGTTAGTGTGTGTGTGCGTGTGTGTGTGTATGTGCATGCAACTACGGCACTTTGATGAATGCAAAATAAAATAAAAAGCCTTTGTCTTTCCTGGCATTGTAACCAATAAGCTTAGTAAAGGTTATATTCGCACAAGTTGCACAACCCTAAAAAAATGAGCTCTCAGGAACTACAAGAGAAAAGGCCTGCTACACAAGCTGAGAATGAATTCTCAAAGTGTACAGTCGGTGAACTGGAGCTTATTACAGTACAATTAGAAATCACTTCTTCAACATATGTTTTCACTGGAAAAGTGCAGGTACAGTTTCCCCTCGTATTTGGCCTTTGGATTTAATACAGTAACTGATTGCTACTTTTAAGAACAGCCAAATGTCATGTACTGCTTTTTGTTCCACACAGAAATAAGGCTGTAGGTAACATTTAATATAATCAGTTCCTTTCTCCTTAAATAGAAGAACATTAATACCAATTTAATAGCACTTATTGTCACAGGTTGTCATTTTGCGTGGTCAAATAAAAGTACACTTGCAGCGGCATACCAGATATAATGTAATATAATAAAACCCTGATTGTGTGCGTGTTGTCTTAGATACCATGCATGTGTGTATATGCAGTTATAATTTCCCAGAGCCTAAACCTTCATTGATCCAGTTGCTCTTGTCTTCCCAAGAAACAGCGAGAGGATTATGCCTTTAAAACGAGCTTTCTCATTGCAGATATTAGGTCATTAATTTCACAGGCTTACATATGAAAATATTGACTCTTCCCAGACACCCCACTATATCCTCTGTTCCAGCCGCAGCCTTGCATAAATAAATCTTTTCAAGTATGCAACATTGATACACCATTGATTTATTCGTTTGAGGATGTAATAAATAAGCAAATGTATTGAATTAGAGTTTAATTACTAAAGTTCTTGATTGATTTGTATGAGAAAATTTGAGCGTTGTCTTTGCCATATAGCATAAAATCCCACTATGAGCTACAAGATCTGTTCAAAACTTCAGAGACAAAACTAGGAATCCTTATTTTCAAACATGTCAGTGTTTTTATGTCTTAACTGTGACATTTAATTTCAGGGTGACTCTCTTTCTCCTCCAAAGTGCTTTACTTTCCAAAGGACTTTGTGTGGCTGTTTCCCCGAAATAAATGATGTGTCTCAATGAAATGCGAAAGTAACTGTATGACACAGTTATTCTTTGAAACCATGGTGACTTGTCATTCCCGTAAATGAAATAAATCTGATTCACTGCGTAGTAGGGGGGACCTTGAGGAGCAGGCCCATCTACACAGATTATCTAGGTCACAAACAGACACACAAACGAGGCAAACTCTTTCAGAATAAGACACAAAGTGATCCAGTGGGAGCGGGTGGGAGATGGGTGCAGCTTTATGTCCCCCACATAGCGGACAAGGGATGGGCAGACTTCAGGGAAACAAAAGAGCGGGAGAGAGTGCAAAGGTTGTCGCAGACTAGTCACAGCACAGGAGGAGGGGAAGGGGAGAGGTGGAGGGGAGGGTACGTTCCAACCTCTCACATCTGTTATTCGTTTGTCCCGAGCTGGGAAGAAAATAGCAGGAAGCGTTCTGGTGGTGGTGGAAGATGAAAAGACAAGAAGATTGAATAAAAAAACATGTGTCGCACATGCACTGCGGCTGATTGGATGTGTCCCATGGATTATCCTCAGGAGGATCTGCCAGCTTGGAAAACACGCTGCGGCCTTGTACGTACGCACACATAGGCAATAAGAAGATTCCCCCTCATTTATAGAGCAGCTTGGCATACACACCCTTCTTCTGTCGACACAGACACAGTGTTGGAGTCAGATCTATGCCTGTGGCCTCGACACACTGGTGTCTAACCAAACCTCCCAGTTTTGTTTTGGCCATCATTACACTTACCGCTGCTCCAGCTCCTATTACACTGTCTACATCAGCTCACATCTGGGCTTCTGTGCCAAAACACGCTTTACTCAAAAAGCAAAAGCTTGTATCATTTGTCAGACTAAGTGGCAGTCTTTTGCTTTGTTCATTATAGACACACCAGGTGTGTACAACAGACGCAAAAATAGAAACAGATGCAACAGTCATCGAAAACGCGACATGACAATGCCAAGTGGCAGCCATTAAAAGCTCGTCACTCGCCCACACGGTGGGACCTCCCATCGCTAACGAGCTGAAATGTGGCGGGACACAGACAGGTAGGAGTAATGCATCCACAATTATGCAAAGTGCGCGGGTCTGCATATGTACGCACGTGCAGGTGTTTGTGTGTGTGTGTGTGTGTGTGTGTGAGTGTGCACATGTGCCGTGCCACTCAGGGCTCATCCCACAGCTCATTAACAGTAATAAGTGACTGCTGCCACTTCTTTTTTGTCAGTGGGGATGCGAGCCAATCAATAGGGTCATTTCACATCATAACGGCTTACCAGAGCACATTATGGCACTTGTTCATGGCTGGGAATGGCTGCCATTAGTGGCATAGCCAGATTAGATAAGGGCTGGGTGGGTGAGAGGTGGGAGTGGGGCAGATGGAGAGAGAATTAAAGAGGAGGAAGGAGGGTGGTGGATCAATATATGGATAGTTATGGAGATAACATCACAATAGGGTGTCTAGGAAAGATAGCATATTACAGACTCCAGATTTTTTATTTATTTTTTTTACTTGTGGGAATGAGGTAAAGATGTGTGTGTGTGTTTGTGCGCGTGTGAGAGAGGACGTGGAAGGCGTGTGTGTTTGCTCAAGCTCTTGATGTGTGTGAGCACTTGTCTATGAATGAGTCCATTGAATGTGTGTGTGAACAAATTTGAGCATGTGTTATGAGAGAGTATGAATTACAGCGATCTACTCACAAATCTGAACCTCGCTCAGTGTGTGTGTGTGTGTGTGTGTGTGTGTGTGTGTGTGTGTGTGTGTGTGTGTGTGTCTGGGGGCGTGGAGGTGTGTTTGTGCATGCTTTACTTTGGCATATGCGTGTGCAATCCTGTTTAATTACAGATCAGGCTTTGAGGCAGAGGCAAACAGTGCTATAATTACAGGAAACACCTCCTTTAATATTTTATGGAAATCTACCGTGTGTGTGTGTGTGTGTGTGTGTGTGTGTGTGAGAGAGAGAGAGAGAGAGAGAGAGAGAGTTGTAAGTTGCACATATTTATTCAGTGGGAGATAGAGGAACAGAAGAAGAAAATCAGGAGAGAGAGAGAGTTATGTACTGTACATGGAGGGCTTGTTCTGAATGACTTCTGGTTCTTGCCTCATGTTCTTGCGCCCTTCCTTTCATTCCTCGTTTACTCATCACCGTCTCTCATTTCAGATTTGTGTTTCCAAATGGCTACGCTAAACGCCCCTTTTCCCCCACTTTTGAGCTGCTTGCTTCTCAAATATTTATACTCCCTTTTACATGGCCAAGAGACAGAGGGGTGAAGAAAAGGGAAGAGACGTAGATCTATCTATTAAAGATGAGTAACATCTCAAATGCATAAAGAGGGGTGATGAACACACATGCTCAGGGATGGCAAAGTGTAAGCCATGGCTTAATGCGTAATGACACACTATATAGATGGTTTACTTTTTGATTTACTACATTAGAGAGGGAGAAGGGAAAACAGGATATGTTTCGAAAGAGAAAAAAAACATCAGATGGGAGTAATAGAGCAAAAAAGGTAGAACTAATACTGTTTGCTTTATGCAGATTTTAAATTAGTTCTGGATCTGTTTTACTGCATAACTTCATCAATTATATTTTCCAGTCCCTCCAAAAAAAAAAAAAATGTTATTGAGCAGCACCCAGAAACAGCAACAGCTAGAAGTATGTGTATCACAACCTCAAAAAAATCACAGTGTCATGTCATCACATGGATGTAAATGTATTTACTTTTTTTTTTTGAGGCAGAGGAGAAGGCAGGCAGAGGCCAAGCTGAACACATGTCCCTTCTTATCCCGCAGTGGCACAAATGTACACATGCAGATAGACACTTACACAATGGCAATATGCTAACACTAAGCCAGTGCCCCCTACAGTGCCTGACACACTGGGGGACTGGGAGCAGGCTTCGCTGGTAGCATGCTTTACTACTCTTTGATATGCACCAGTCATTAAAAATAGATGGCAAGCAATCATTACAGGCATCGGAATTAATCTAATTAGCCTTGCACACTAGGCCTCTCTGGTATGGGGGGGGTGCATTCTGCAAACAGAGCCACCCGGCCGCAAATACAGTGTAAGCAGAGAGGGCTAGGACGCTACGGGGGCTGTGGTAGAGAGGGGGGGGATAATCCGCCTTGACTTATTACTACGCGCAAACAAGATTTAGCCCCTCAAAGCAAACAAATGAAACAAGTGCTAAGAGGAATGGGGGAATGGGGGGGCAACAGAGAGCGACATGAAGAGAGAGCACAAGATCGAGGGAGAGCAGGAGGAGATAAATTATTTAAGCCTGCATGGACTGTATGGAGAGCTGCAGATACCAGTGGTAAAAATGGACTTAGGGCCAGAAAAATGTATGTTCTTCAGTCCAAGATTGCACCTTTTGTGAACAAATAACTTTTTTCAGGGGCGATGCACCGTGAAGCAATCTTACTGTATTACAAACCACTTTGAGTGGAGCTTCAGCAAGTCACAACATGGATCATAATCTGCTGACTAGTAATCTTCTCTCAAACACCACCATACAAATGCACATTGCATTCTTGCTTAAATAGAGCTCTATAAGGTCATTGTGCACTGACACAAGTCCTTTACTGACACTATCGACGATGGAGTGCTTAGCCCACAACCCTTCTTGACCCCTGTCACGGGTAATGACTGCTGCAAGGGGTCAATGGTAATAGGCACTAAGGAGTGTGAAGCAGCCCGTCTTTTTTTACCTATAGTCTAATAACTGCCAGGACGTGAGTTCAGCTACGCAGGGGCAGGTCCGCCCTCCGATGATTAAACATAAACAGAACTACTTGCACAACCACTGAGATCTTCTACCGTCTGTTTGTTTGCTCAAGAAAGTTCTTAGCAGGCGTTCAGACCAAAAATAGCACTGTGTTAAAAAAAAAATAAAGGCAAGGCACTGTGTCGGTGTGGACGTGTTGCTATGGGTACTTGTGAGAAAATGAAATACAATCCAGGAAGTCCAGTTTGACTTTGAAGCCTTACCAGATGCCAAAACATGGTTATGACAGTGACAATTGTTCTATCTGCTGTTGTGACTTTTTGCTAATTATGACTATCCCCTAACCTACCTGAGTTTTATTCCTGACGTTTTACTATTTAATTGTTAGCGAAGTAAAATCCGTCAACATTTAGCCTCACTCATAAATCCCCCTGGACACGGCAGGTTGAGGTGGCAGTGGTGGTAATGTGCTCAGGCTCGACACCGTGCCAAACTCTCCTCTCTCAGTGGGTTTGTTGGCCATTCTTTCATCCCAGCTTCTCTAATGCTAGCAGACGTTCATTACCATCTCTTTGATAGTTGGGGTCCCAGCTGTGTTCAAGGGTCTAATACCCCTCAACCTCTGTCCCGGTCTGCCCCTCCTTCTTCCCTTCCCTCCATCCATCCCTCCATCACCCCCTCACACAGCCAGTCTGAGCACAGTCTGGAGGTGCATCTGAATAATACCCACAGGAGAGGAAAGGGAAGAGAGAGAAAAGAAAAGAGGGAGAGAAGAGAGAGGGAGAGCTAATACCAAATCTCAGATGACCAAACCAAACGAAAGTCTATCAAAAGCCAGCTCAGCAAACACAACTGCCATACTGATGAGGAGGGAGCAAAGTAGGGAGGGAATGTGGCGAGGACGGAAAGCTTAGTTTATACATCACTTCAGGGAAAACTGTGTGGCTGCAGTGCGTTACAGAGAATCATTATTTTCAAAATATCTTCATACTCATCTCTAGAATGAAATAGCTCACAGACGCAAGCAGTGACTAGCACTGTAGGTGGTTACTATGCGAAATGAAGTGCTGTTTTAGATATCTAAACCTGCATTTGAGGAAACTATACTATTTTAAGACTCTTAAGAATTATCCTTACTTTGATAGATTTTTATGGGCTCTGTGCAGTCTGTCTGTACACAAGGCAATAAAACATTTCAGAAAAACTGAGGAGGATAGATTGACACATAGACAGAGGGAGAGATGCACGTCTATCTGTTTATGTTTGAATAGATGGTATCGCAGAGCGGTCAAGTGTGGTATATTTTTCAACATGAAGGCTCTCTCTTTGCTGTTGTCATTATTTATCGCACTGCGTGCACACACACACACACACACACACACAGACACACACAGACAAATGGAAAGAGAATTAAGAGAACTGTAGGTGAACTGTAACTGTAGGTGCCATGCGAAAAGACACAAGCCAGAGAAAAACCGAGACAATTTACCAGCACCTCACTCGCACGAAGGACATAATAGCGCTGAAAGCAAAACGACTCAATGAAACAGGAAAAGTGTATTTCTTGGAATCCACTTACACTCAAATTACAGTGACATTCTTGGCAGAGCTTGCAGCACAGGGGTACGAATAAAAAATACAATGTACTGCAGCAAAAAGAACTTCTGGGACACTTATCAGGGCCGTGACACAAAAGACTAAACTATTAACATGCAAAAAGGAAAAGCACAGGAAGAAATCAAATCAAGCAAAAAATAGGGGGAAAAAGTAGGGTTTTAGTTTTCTTGGCAGCATTTAAATCTAACTTCTTCTGTTTTTTTTTTTTCGCGCTCTCTCCTGCCGTCCGACACCAGGTTAAGTTACAGACATGAGGCGAAGGAATGAGGGAGGCAGAGTGGTAACATACGGTACCATGAGGAGCTAGACGCCGGCCCTCCCTGACATGGCGTGCTCCGAGCAAGAACCACTCCCTGGCCCCCCACCGGCAAGAACACACAAACACACACACATAGACATATTTGGACGACATATGTATTGTACATATACAGACCAAGGTGCAAAATGCGAGCAGATGATATAATTGGCTTCTCCTGAGTGTACACACACACGGGAGATGCACACATACACACGTGGTCTTCGCTTCACACCCCCCTTGCTTCACTTCTTTCCTCCCTCCCTCTGCGTATCACTCTGCATGTCATATCTCCTTCAGCCCATAATTGTCCCAACTTATGGTGTTTCTTCCTGCAAGCCACAGTTTAGGGGAAGCGAAATCCTTCTAAGTGACTGTCACAATGCATCAGCCTCAGGCAAGGGACGCTCGCCCGCTTGCTGCCCCTCCCTTCCTCCTCTTCCCTTCTTCAGTCCCACGGCTGCATCCCCCCACATCCCCGCTCACTGTCCCTCACTTTTAGTGTTTTTCTTGCAGAGACGCTCCACTTGTGCTTTCACTCTGTTTTTCTCTGACGCTCCCAACACAGTCCACTTCCTCCCTCTTTCACTCTCTCTTTCTCTCTGTCTCTGCACTGCATTTAACATGAAGGGAAAGCTGTGGTCACAACATCACCCTGCCATTAGGCCCTGCCAGTGACCTGTTCTCCGCTCAATCCTTGTTCCCCCGACTACACTGGCCAGGAGAAGCAAAGGTTGAGTTTGCTTCTACTTCCCGTTCCCCTTGAAGGGACGGTCACTCATTGACACACTCTCCCCCACACAAAAACACACACCAAGAGAGCAGCTAAAGGAGATGAGTTTGTGTTCTCTGGACAGCCTGCATGACCTTTGTCGTGACCCCGGCATGTCACAACCCTGCGATGCATGTGTCACTTCTTTCACTTCTCTGCCTCTGACCTTGGTGCTAACGTCACTGTCACCCAGGCAGACTAGACACACACACACACACTTTCTCTTGTTGCGCCTCACTACACACAAAAACAGTGACTGGTCTTTCTATTCCTATTCCAAGTTTGTTGCCATTGTATTAGATATGTGGACTCCAGCGGCAACAATTATTTTTATTTATCAATTAATCTGGTGATTACTTTCTCAGCAATGAATCACTTGGTCTTTAAAATGTAAGAAAAAAATGTATTACTATAGCTTTTATAGTTAGTAGATTCATTTCCTGTTGATCAACTAATCGATTGACAGGCTAATTGTTTTAGTGCTCTAATGTGGACACAATGGACTCCAAACAGGACTATATATATATATATATATATATATATATAGACCCAGATGTCACTCTGACTGTAGCACAAGGGGGCCTAACTAAATCAAGCAAACACAAGAAAAGCAAACAGCTGAAAAACAGCACTGTGGTTTAAACTAGCGAAGAGATATGTGCTTACTTTGGGCCACAATAATGTGTGTATGTGCACCCGTGTGTATTGTATGCGTGTTTAGGTGCTTTTTCCTCTTAGGTGTTCTTCTATTAGCCCTGTCAGAGCCGGGATCGGTGCTTTATTGAGCATTTTATTGGGGCTGTGGACAGATCAGTCGCCCATCAACCTATCATCAACCAATCATGTGCAGTGAAGGGAGGGACCTGGGAGGTCTGGCAGAGACGGACACTTGGCGGGGGAGGAGGGAGGAGGAGGAGGGTGGTCACTCACTCATCACTTGGACGCAGTCCGGCACTCAATGTGTGTATATGTCTGTGTGCGTGTGTGTGTGTGACAAGAAAAGGGTCAGTCATTGGTCACCAGATGGTAACTGTTTGGGCTGGACCACAGCAAGCAAGAAAGAGGGGGACAGTCTCCTTTCTCCTTACTCCCCTTTCTCTCTCTCTCTCCCTCTCTCTCTCTCTCTCTCTCTCTGTCTTCCTCACACACATACAACAAACCATGAGAGTGATGGGTGATAATGGAGCAGACACTAACAAATATGCACCTCTTGGCTAGGGGCCTTGACTCGGACTCAGAAAACAGACAGTCTGTCCAACTCATAAGCCCAAGTACAACACACTGCTACATACTCAGCAGACAGAGGGACCAGTGACCCCAACTGTACACTGCTCAGTTTCCAGAGGCACTCATTTGTTGTTAAATGACATTTACACCAGTGGAATGCACTGTGGTTAGCTTGTAGATGTATAAGCCATTGCTTTGCACTACAGGAGTCGGGTAAGTTTTAAATACAGCGAGCTAAGTAGGACCTTGTCACTGTGTGTGGCCTTACAATGTGCAGGCTACTGCTGCTCTGGATATTAGCTCTTCTGTATGTCTGGCTATTAAATACCAATCCCCAGCCACACACACAGACCACTTCCCTTTCAGTCTCAAAGTTAGGGACATAACAGTTTTGGCTGGCAGTATTGTGTGGGCCACAAGAAGAAGGAGAGAAAAACCAACTGTTCTTTTAGGTGAAACCTTCCAGCTGGAGACCGAAGAGGGGGAAAAATAGAAACAGGCATTTGCCAGGACAGCCAAGGAGAGCAAAGTTGCTTGAAGGAGCACTTGTGACCGAGCTAAAGGTGCACTGTGTAAAGGAGTCATTCAGAGAAAGGAGACAAGAAGGTTCATGTCAGCTGGAGAACAAAATGAAGCCGAAAGAGAGGAAGAATCAGCATTTGAGCAAGTCGAGTGAGGCAACATGGAAGTGAAAGAATGTGAGAAGTTAAGAGAGCGAAATTGTAAAATACAGAAAAAAAGGAAACGCAGAAAGAAAGTAGAGAAGCGCCAGCAGCTGGACTTCTCCTGCTAATTCAGCACTTTAACAAATCAATGCCACTTGAGGAGTACAATCCGCACCCTGAGCTCAGCTAGACGCATCAGTGAGACTGTAGGCGTGTTTGTGTGTGTGTTTTATGTGTGTGTGTGTGTGTGTGTGTGTGTGTGTGTGTGTGTGTGTGTGCGCCTGCAGGGTTGATGATGTTGGTGTGCGGTCGTCCACAGTAGTCCACATTAAGGTCCAGTAATGTGTTAATTTATAACTCTATCACCCCAGACACCTGCATTATCCATCTGTGTCACATGCTAGGCCTACTATATCTATCATCTGGAGGGGAAAAATGGCCAATCCAGAGAGATTAAGCCACTGGTCGCACAATTTCTTCTTTTTTTCCTTCTTTCTTTTCCCTTTAGCATTATCTATTGCATCCCTCCACACCCCTCTCCCTTTGTCCTCAGCTCCCCAGGTCAGGGTGATCAATTAGGGCTTGACAGACCTCTCAGTCCTGGCTGACCACTGGAGCTCCAGAGGCCCTGCAGACATCCCTATCCACCCAGAGACAGAGCACTTAGACTGGGTTTTAATACCCTCGTTCTCCCCTGGCCCTGGAGGCCTGTACGGATGGCTGTTTGGATATCAGTGATCAGAGATTGAATTACACTTCACAGTACCTTTGTGAACTCACAATGTGTTATCACTTACAGCTGATTGACAAAACAAATTGTAATAATAAAGAACGTAAATGTGCGTGTGGCTGTGTGTGAGCTGAGCGGACAAAAATTGGCTGTACTTGAAAAGACCCTTGACGCATATAAGTCAGTGACACATAACCCAGTCTGTCATAACACTACAGGAGCTGTAATTTTACAGGTTTCCACCACCACTTCTGGGCAATAATTTTTATATTTCCATACTATTATGTAGCAGGAATGTATACTTTTTTTCTCTTGACGCAAGTTATTATGGTTGTCAAAACATGCAAACAACCTACTGTATTTCATGAGAAAACATGGCTCTGTGAGTGTGTACGCGTGTGCATGTATGTGTTTGTTAGTTTGTGCGGGTGGCTAGTGCTCTCTTTGTCAGCAGCGGCAGGCACTAATAACACACAGGGGGAAATGATCAATACTCACCCTCTCTATTCAATTTCACAACATCACTGCTATCACCAGACACAAACACACACACACACAGATAAACTCGCATGCACATGTTGACAAAAAATACACCAACATTAATGTAAAACAAAGGGCCTTTCACTAACAGATGTAGCCAGAGGGCTGGTGAAAGCAGGAGAATTGGCTTTGGTGTGAATGCAAGCGGTGCATTAATATTTATTTTGTTAGAAATACTCCCCTCTATCCTGGGAGAGAGGTAGTGAACATGAGATCCAGAGACTAAAGGAAGGGTGTTGGGGGGAGCTAGTAGGAAAGACAAGCAGGCAATTCCACCTTTAAAGAGTGCAACAGTCATCACGAGAGGAGAAAGGGAATCTGCCCATTAAGACTAAGTGGATGTCTATTAGATCATGGAGGTAAGGAGGTGGGCATTTACCATCAGTCCAACTCACAAACAACCTTGTCTGCCCCTGGACCATGCCAACGGCTGTGAGTTTAAAACAGAGCCATCACACTGACATCATTTAAAGTTTCTCATAAAGTTAGAAAAGCTTTTTTTTTTAAATAAATGGCTCTCTAACATTTAGGAAATTTACTCTATTTAAAAGTATTTACTGTGAGAGCGTCTGCCAGGGACATCACCTCTGCAGAAATGAAGGCAATTAAAAGACTATCAAAGTCACCACCCAGTCCTATGAGATCAAACAAACCCTGTGCCCTCTTTCTACTTCTCTCGCTGTCTGTCCCCTTCACTCTCCCCCTCTCTCCCTTCTTCCCCAGTGTAAACCCCCTCATTCTTATCACTGCGGTACAGTTAATCCTCCCTCTCTCCTCCTCCTTCCATGGTGGCTTCCCTCGGGGGGTACGCAAAAGGCTAAAACGAGGGAGCACATTTGCCACTTGCCTGCGACACATAATACGGAGCAGGCAATCAACTTTGGCTTGACATGTATTTGCTCATCTCTGGGACACACACACGCGCACACACAACCGCCCCACCACTGCCACTGCTGGGAAAATGAAGGGTAAGGGCGGGAAGGAGGGGGGAGCCCAAATTAACACTTGACATTCAATACGGTCAGGTCCTTAATTGGCCAGGGCCTTCCTGAGAAGGCAATTTTCTATTCCCCAAACTGCCCCCGCACTGCGCCATGTGCCAGTGTCATCTGTGTATGTATGTCGACGTGTCTGTGTATGTGTGAGAGAGGAAGAGAGAAATTGCATCTGTGTGTAAGTATGTGCCAGAGAAAAACTGAGACAATGTGTGTATGCATATTTCTGGTTTGCGTGTGTTTGAGCCTGGGCCCTGTCCTGAGAGAGGCCCTCTGGTCCCTTCCCTCTCTCTAATGAGGCTGGATGAATTAGCGCTACGTGACATGATTTGAACAGCGGTACCTCCCCGCCTCTCTGCCTCCCTCCTCTTTGTCCTTCTCCCCTCCTCAGCCCGTGCTCCTTTTTTTTCCTTGAAGCAGTGACAGGCATCTGGTGGCCGAAAAAATGCCAGGAGCAGCCCCGCGGCTCTCGCCTAGATGCGTGCTGCTGCTGCTTTACACCACGCAAACACACAAACACCTAGACATTACGCGCACAAAGAAACACTTCGCCTTCCTCCCGTTCCTTTTCCACTCACTCACGCACACGCAGACTCACTTGCACTTCCCCGCGGATCCAGTTACAGCTGATGTTATTACAGCTTTCAACCTGAGAGGTATTAGGCTTCCTTTAACAGATCTGACAGCATTTACAACACAGGCAAGTCGACGCCTCTAATCGCCTCTGTGACTTCAGCCTATTATCAATTGATCTCAAAGAGAGCCTCCTCCTCACCTTTTGACTGATGCACAAGCTGCCGGCTCCTTTTCCTCTTCTTTGTCATAATGCGCTATCTTGCTTTGCTGCTTCTGCCTGTAAACTTCACTGCTCTTTAAGTGCTCTCATTTCACTTTTTTATCTGCAATAAATCTCCCAACCGATTGCTTATGATATTTTTATTATTTATGTTATTGAGATATATCTGTTCGCAGGCACAAAGGATCACCTTTGCCCTCATGAGACTCCCTTGAAGCCACGGACAAGATGCTAAATTTATTAGCTTAACGGTCATGTGGAAAAATGACAGTAAATCTAGATGATCTAGGTGCCACCCTTTACAAATCTAAACTGATCAACAAGCTGTGAAGTAATGGCCTGGATAAAGGAAACAAAAGCTGCTGATTTTTTTTGTATGTGGAGGAAACATAGCAAATGGATTAAATGCCATGAAATATTAAATGCCAGTCAGAGTCACACACATCATGCAATGAACAGTGCTCCAACAAAAGCACTTATCGTTGAGTGTGTTTCCCGACAATGGAAGAGGCAGCTTAGGCCATTTACAGAGAAAACATCAACATAGAGAAAGCAAGTGTATACGTGTGCGTGTGTGTGTGTTTGTGTGTGTGTGTGTGTGTGTGTGTGTATGTGTGTGTGTTTGTGTTTGTGTGTGTGTGGCTGGCTGCACGCTAGTTTGTGTCAACAGCACAAGATATATATTTTAACTCACTGAAAAACAGCTTTTTCTTTACAAGAATTTTGACTTTGTCTCATTTAAAAAGACTGAAGCCGTCACTCGCAAGAGGTGGACGCGGCTAACAATGACTGGTGCCAGAGGTCATGCATGGTGACCTCCCACCCCTGGCTGGTTGCCGCAGATACAGGGTCAGACCAAGTGATGTGTATCACAGTAGGCTAATTAGATCATTTGTGACTTAACTGACATTATAGATCGTTTGAAAGTGAAGTGCGATGCTGCTCAATATGTGATCAGCTCACATGCAGACAGTCAATTCAGCAGTGTGTGTGTGTGTGTGTGCATGTAGGGGGGGTTACATTCAAATGAACAGGTATGCTCAGTGACAACACACCCAATGCCTCTCCCATTCAGCCCACACACACTGGTATTTCACTGCACTGCGTATATATACACACAACACATACTCACAAAAACAAAAGCCACCCAGAGTCTCAGCTTGCCAGAAAAACACGAGCTGTGGGATGCCAAGGCAGCTGCATTTAACAGTGGCCATTAAATGTTATTAATCCAACAGCGCAAACATCTTTACAAAGTCAGCAGAGAGCACAAACAAATGCTTACACATGTTGCTTTAACACTTTGCTCACAACAAAAAGTAGCAAATGAGTTTAGAATCAGTTTTTTTCAGAGGGTTAATATGACAACATTGTTAGGAAGCAATTTACACAATCCGCATAAAGAAAAGACATAGTAGGAGTGTGTAAAAGCAAGTATTTATGCCTGTAGGACTGAATATCTTTGTGCGTCTATGTGAGTGTGTGTTCATTGGCTACAAGCCTACCACAGCCTGTACCACTAGCCTCCCTTCTCCAGAACCTCCCTAAAATCCTCCCTGGGCCTCTAGCAATCAAATCTCCACGGTAAGCTGGAGACAGAACAGAACAGCGCGGAGAGATAGACGGAGAGTAAAACACGGGAGCGAGAAAGACTAAGAGAAAGAAATGAAACAGAAAATAGTAGGGGAAAAGCCTTTCTCCTCCTCCTCCTCCTCCTCCTCCTCCTCCTCACACAAGCCACAGAGTTCAACGTATGCATTAAGAGATGTAACAAGTTCCCCTCACCTCACATGTGAACTGCGAACATGAAATCGCTGTTACTTGTAGGAAAACCATTTTCTTTTGCACAATAACTTTGGTAATTTGCCAGCACATCGAAAACGTACTGTACAAACACACACACGCAACAGTACATTTCGGATTAGCAGGGGAAAGAGACGGAGTCAACTGTGAGCCCTGAACAAAATTACCATAATTATCCATAACCATAAATGAGCCTGATGATGATGATGATGGTTTTAACAATAATAATAGCAATTCACTCTGAGTGCTTTTTCAAATAACAGTGACAGCATTAGCCACATCGCCAACAGAAAAATGAAAGGCTCGGTGCCTTGAGAGCTCTTCTTCACTGCCACTGCTGATGGGGCAAATTGGCAGGCAGAAAGAGCAGACAGGGGTCCTTAAGATGGATGTAAAAATAGTAGGCTGCCGATTTGCCCGTTGGGCTGGCACGGCTCCAAGACAAACAAAATCACAGGAGTTGAGGAATAACAGGAAAAGGGAGAAGCCGTGGTGAAAGTATGCCCAAGTTCCTGTCACTTAGCACAGGTCACACCTAATGTCACCTTCCTCTGGATGTAGGACGGGAAAGAACAGCCTCTCACAACAATGTCTCTGCCATATGGTCGTGTCTTAAAATACCACAGGCCACAGCAAAATCTATATGTTTCCTCTGACTCTCTCTTTCTCTTTTCACTTAAGTCAATTACATGTGATGATCCTCTCTGCCGGTGGCAATCTCTGGGTCACCAAAGCCAACAAGGGCCCCCTCCCAGCTCTCAACGCCCCCATGACCCCTGGTACCGCCACTTCACACACACACACACACACAAGACACAATTATACTTCAACCCTTTCATAACTGCCTGGACCATGGTGACAGCTGCTGCATTCCTGCCGTGTCACTGTGTGTGTGTGTGTGTGTGTGTGTGTGTGTGTGTGTGTGTGTGTGTGTGTGTGTGTGTGTGTGTGTGTGTGTGTTCTGCCCTGACCCTGTGCTTATGTCCCCCTCATTAGCCAGTCGGGGTGGTGACATCCTGAGCGACTGGCCCTTCAAACACACACTTCCTTTTTACACCAGCGACTTCTCCCCGCTGCAGGAAACTACCCAAAGACAAATAACTAACAGCCTTCTTTTGAAAGAAATGAAGAAAACGAAAGGAGGAAAAACAGAGTGGAAAGTGTGGTGTTCAGTTGCTTAAACAGCCATCAGCAGGAAAAAAGTAAAAAACAGTAGTGGGGGAGCAAAAAAATATAAATATTTATGATCAAACTATAATATATCCAATGAATCTGCACAACACAATCCAAAAATATTCAAAAAGATCAATAGAAAATGTACACTTTTTCATACAATTTATTTTCTCAAAGCAGTGAGTGTCTAACCACATGCCACACACATGGTAGAGTTTACTGCCACACTGAACACGAATTAAACCTTCATAAATGTTTTGGTCACACAATAGCCTAAAACACCACGTGAATCTCCTTAATGTTACGTGTTGAGATTTGTATTCTGATTACCCGTACTGTATTGATTATTTTGTCGAAAGCAACTCACATTATATAACAGTAAATGAAGGACAACAAAAGGAAATTAATAATGTATTTCTTTCCCTTTACATACACATGCCCACACAGGCCTAAAGCTATAAGCTATAGTAGCTCAGCTATAGTAGATTTCACCACTCAGCCCCTCTAATAAGAGCAGAGCAGATGGCTTTGCATTTCTATCGTTCCTCAACACACACACACACACACACACTCACACAAAATGCACAATAAACTGCCTTGCCAGACATATGATAAAGGAAGTCTTTTGACTTCCATGATAGTGTCTCTACATTCTATATCCTCCCCATTTTTCCTGCATTCACCATGGCGGTAAGGCGGCCGTCTCATCAGGAAAAACAGGAAACAGCTGACATGGGATCCGTGAGTGATGCTCACATGATGCTTATTGATCGCTGGTTGCCCCGGGTCTCGCACACAGAGTTAGGGTCAGTGCTTAACCATAACGCTGGTCCTGCAGGGCATTACTGCACGGCTACAGAGGTTACTGTATGACCCGGGACACACATGATCATGGTCCATGTGAGGGGTGGAATTAAATTTTTTTTTTTTTTTTGTATGGCAATATTATGCAGAAAGTATAAAGATAAGAGTAATAAATGTTTTAAAGGCTACTAAAGTAAGAGATGGTAAGGCAAGGAAAGGAGAATGGAGGTGTCTGCATGAGGAATCGTACTGACGGATTTCCTCAACAGTTTGACATTGAAATACTCCACAAAATTTTCATTTGTGACTTTAAAAAATAAATTAAAATATTTATTTTATCCATTTACGCGCGACCCTGTACACAGGATAAGCGGTTGACGATGGATGGATGGATTTTATCCATTTAAACATATATTGTACATGTGTACTATAGATGCAACAGAAAAATATTTATTATGTAGAATAACTGGGAGACAAATTATAATAATGTGTTAATTTCAATAAAATGGAAATGCTTGATGATGCAAGGAAAAAAAAGCCTGTTGAAACAAGTTTAAAGTAAAAATGTTGCGGACGTCATATCTCCCTGGTTGGTGCCTGAGTAAATATAGTGGGGACCACAGCATGAATGGGACCTTGTACATCCTCCTACTCCGTCAAACTAGATGGGTTCTTAATAGTGCACACATACGGTAAATATACAAGTAGCTGCAGCCACCTTCCCACTCGATCTTACTCTCCCATTTCTGTGCTCTCTCTTGCAGAAATAACGCTGCCTTCAGGAAACACTCACATCATCATTGTTTCATATGCACAAAGACTGAGAGAGATGCCCCGCTGACTGAATGCCACAGTGCTGTTTATGTTATCTGGACCCTCTAAACTGGCCAGTAGCGTTGAAATAATTGCATTAAACAGTGTAAGCGCCAGCCACAGCTTTACAGTTAGAGACAGGTGCTATCGGTGGGATCTGTTCTGGTGTAGAAGTAACTTTAAACCTTCTCCAGTCAGGTGTAAAACTGAACAGCCTAATAGAGAAACATACCCAGCCCATGCTGAAGAAACATTGTGCTCCTTCTGACACTTGTCCTTGTGGCTTATTATAAGTGGTAATCCTGTAAATGCACTGGTCCTCACTGGTTACACAGGTTCAATCTCAAGAGCCCTTTCTATAAAGACAGTAACTGCAGAACAAAACAATCTGATTTAGCATGTGGAGGACTGGTGGCAAAGATAGAGTTTTAGGTATGAAAGATAGCTGAGAAGAAGAGAGAGAAAATGGGAGGGGGGGTTTAGGGGTGGGGAGTAAGAAGAGGAAGGAAAAGCGAGTGAGAGATGAAGAAGAAGAAGAAGAAGAAGCAGTGAGACACAGAGACGTAGTAGAAGAAGAAGAAAAAAGCAAAAGTAGTAATGGGGGAAGTGGTGCGTGTCTTTTCTGCAAATCTCCTCTTTCACCTCTGCTCTCCTCCAGCTCTCCAGCCAAGGCCAGCCAAGAGACACTTCACCTCGCACCCACACACACATGGAGCCAGAGCCAACACGCAAAAACACACACACACACTCAGAGGGATAGGACACACACCCACAAAATGCTCTCTCTCTCTCACGGACACACACATACACGCTCACACAACTGGTATATTAGTATTTAGCCACCCACTCAGAAAAATAAATGGCAAAAGCACAGACACAAACGCCTTAACACACACATGCACAGACATAAATTTCAATGTCAGAGCACACACACACACACACTTGACACCAGATACATGTACGTATAGGCATCCATATGCTCTGTGTGCAACGACCCATCAAAGACAGACATGGAAATAATAACAGTTGAGTTTAACGACACACACACACACACACACATTCACAGACTGTGGATAATTCTACACATATGCATCAAATTACTGCCTCCCACTCCCACACAATGGTAAGCAATTCATATGCACCACATATGCAACATGCAACACGCCTGTACTCCACTGTGTAAAACAACATGTGCACACACACACTCACCACTGTAAGTGTATCAGTGTGTTAATGGGCAGATGAGCCCGTTCTGTGATCTGCACTGAAGAGGATAATATCAACCTCATTTCTTCAGTCAGACAAAACAAAACAGAGCATGTTATTCCACAAATATGTCTGTCATCACGCCCTGAGAGCTAACAGCATTCACTTTGCAAGGTTTAACATACTGGATTGTATAGGCTGCACTGCATTAAGGAAATATATGGAATAAGGGAAAAGTCAACTAAATTAATTCCAAACAATAAGTTTAAATATGACAGGACAAGGAAACACAAGAAAGAAGGAAAAGGAAGAACTGAAGCCAGACATTAGAAATTTTGAGTGCACATTTAGTACAGATTTTTTTTAAATAACTAACCTATAAAGCTATGATCAAGGCCCATTAGCTGTTTAACAGTTTGATACTGTTACTATAAAAACAGGCATTCTGAGCTACTCACTGGACAGTTTTTCTTTTTATTAAGGTGGAAAAAATAAACATTATGTTAAAAAATATTCCTATATATAAACATGGATTTTATTAACATCCTTTACTGCTTTTTTTTTTTATTTTTATATAGTTTTTCAGGATCTTAAATTAGCAAATGCATGTCATGAAGAAAATTAAGTTTGGTTTTCAAATTCAAAGACAAATTTAGGAAGTGGCAAAAAAAAAAAAAAGAATTCAAAAACGTTATATTGATTCATGATTATGAAAATTATTATTTGTTGTTATTATTCTTGTTGTCAGTTTTATTGTCATTATTTTTGTTGTTGTTGTTATTATCTAAAATTCTATAATTATTTCTGATGGATATTTCTACATTATAAACCTTTGTGGATATAAGAGTGTCCATGTGAGATGAAGCAGGCAGCACTGAGAGCAGACAGAAGCCAGGCAAGCTGTAATGCCACTGTACCTCTTCCAGGTCTCGGCCCATAGTCGACCTGTCGCACTTCAAAGGAAGCCGCGTTACAGCACCCTTGCAAAAAGAAAAGGAAGAGGCTATTTTAGAGATAGTTTTAGAGTGAAGACATACACTGATTTCTGTTTTGTTTTTTTCTCCGAGTTCTGCTGTAAGTCTGGGTGGCAGCATCACATCCCCAGGTGGAGGTTAAGGCACATTTTTACGAGCTTTTCTAACCTTGAGTGGTTCCCACATTCCTCGGGCTTGAAGAGAAAATATAAAAAAGAAAGAAAGCGGCCTACGGCTGCTGTATTGTGGACGAATTATCCCTGATGAACCAATTAGACTGGTAGTATCACTTAACTCCGGGGTTTTAAACGTGCAAGGGTCGATATTCATAGCC
The DNA here is from genome assembly GCF_021292245.1 of Micropterus dolomieu. Classification (NCBI taxonomy): domain Eukaryota; kingdom Metazoa; phylum Chordata; class Actinopteri; order Centrarchiformes; family Centrarchidae; genus Micropterus; species Micropterus dolomieu. The sequence goes on along the minus strand of NC_060153.1, from coordinate 8,736,135 downwards.
ACGCATGTACAGCAGCGGGTCAATTAAGGCTCCAAATATTATCACTCCGCAATGCCTGGGAAATAATTCAGCTCCTAATTAATGTTTGTATTTTTCCTCCATAAAAACAATTATGAAAGTTCCCTCTTGCGGTGTTTTGTAAAATGTGCACCGATTTCTGAACATTAGGAGCTTGAGAAAATATAGTATCGAATCCATTTCATTGATTTCATTTAAATTGCATGCTGTTCATGTTGTTTCCTGTTGACACTTGCGTGGATTATGAATGGTGTGAATCTCCTGCTGTGTGGCTTAGAAAAAAAAAGGCTTCTTAAAAGATTAAAAGCCTATTAAGGCCTGTTATGAAAGTTGTAAATTATTGGCTTACAGTCTTAATGCCTTAATCGTCTCTGTTGTTAATTTCGTTAGTTCAGAGAAACACGCTATAATGAAAAGCGATTGCGATGTAGAGATTTTTTTTATCAGTATGCAGTCTTAACACCCCAAACTTAATGAAACATAAGAAAAAATGATTTAATTCACCTTAATTTTCCTGTTTCTCCTATTTGTAACAGGCCCAACTCTAGCCAAATATTTTTGGCGAAAATGTTTCATTGTCTTCAAAACAAATATTGAAATAAATAAATATATTGATTCTGAAATAATTCACAATTACAGCCGAAATATAAAACACATGAAAATGTCCCGAATGCAGGAGTCAAAGCGAAAAAAGCAAAAACATTTCAAGGTGACATTCGTTCTCTGTTTTGTTTAAGTCATTTTCAGGGAGACAGGTGCTGCTTTTTAGGCTTGATTGTGCCATAAAATAACGTGAGGAAAAGGAAAAATATTATTCAAGATAAGATCTTCTTATTCCTAAATTAAAATGTTTGCTTTACTTTCTTTGCTTCTGTCGGTCGCTGATGTTTATACACCGAGATGATCAGACACCTGCTGTGGTCCACGAGCTTGTTTATTTAGCACCATTTCAGTTGTGGCAGTGAAATTACTGCATTCATGGTAAAGTGCTATTTCCCTCATTTCGAAAGTCTTGCCTTGTGCGTGTGATTCGCAAGGAATATCAAAGGAATTGCCAAATGCTTTGGCTTGGTGGTGCCCTGCACCTCACCACAGCCGCGTCTGTCCTGAACGCACTGCGCAGACCTTGCTCCGTGCCTCTATCGATCAGATGGAAATATAATTTGGCCTAACAACGATAAAATACCGTCTCCCTCGTGTCACCTAGTTGATCTTTAAGGGAGAGAGGGGAGATTTTGAAACACAAGCCCATAACGTATTTCTCTCCTCCAACACCCCAGGGTCCGCCAGCCTCGGCAAACACAAAGTCATTATCGGTTAGATTCCAAGAAGGCGAGTCTGTCAAGGAATTGGCTTCCTTCGGAGAATTTATGTCATGCCTACTAAACATGGGAAGATGTCTTCTAAGTGGTGCGAGGAAGGATAAATAACAGCGAGTCCCACAGCTGATTATATTGAAACAACGGTGCGCATTTGTAAAAAGGATTGAGGATGCAAACGTGGGGTCCCAGCAGATGCTGAGCGCAGGGGCCCATCCACCTGCTTCATACCGGGAGAGGAAGAAAAAAGCGGAACGCTCCCCTCTCTGAATACAACCCACCCGGCTCCTACAGTTCACTTATCAATACTTTGTATGATCGTTTGTTTAGGAAAATTTAAGGACAGGGGCTTGTAAAAATATATACATGATGCTGCATGAAAGGCCAGGGATGCAGTTAATTTTGATCACCAAACGTGGGGTCTGAGTGAAATGCAGAAACGCAAAACAACATCACAAAAGGTGCTTTGGGGAAAATTCCCAAAAGTTACATCGGTATATGTTTTAGTCCCAACACATCCGTTTAACCTTCACTGCTCTGGGATTAAAAAAAAACTCTACTGGGTAGTAAATAGCCTACCGTAAATGTGACAATACGTTTCTCCTCATTTACAATCTGTTGCGCAAGAACCGCTGTGGCCTGAGCGCGTAACAGCGTGTGCATGGTACGGAGAGTCTGCAGGTCCCACTATGATTAACTGCAACCTAACAACCATCCCCTATCTTTACCGTCTCCTCCTCACACACGTGCGCGCGAACGGACGCGCGCACACACACACATACGAATACACAAAACTCGACTCTCACTCCTCTTCCCTCTCCTTACCTGACATTTATCCGAAGAAACCATAAAATCCCTTAAAAATAACTCGCTTGTTCTAACTTTGGGGGCTACTTCAAAAGGATTTTAAAAAAGCTACTAAAAAGAGAGAAATTCAGTGTAACATCCACGATAACAGGGGAGAATGTCGGGAAGAAATTTTGACTTTCCTCAGCTGGTGCAGGCTGTCCGTTATCATCATTACTTTTCCAGGCGAGCCTGTGCTCATTCACGGCTCCTCTGCTGTTCTGTAGCCGCGTATGGGGCTTCCTGCCTCGGCCACATGAAGTCAATTAGCCGGTCCCAGAGGGGAGCCCCTTTCCCGAGTCTTTATCGGCATTGAGGTTACCAAAACACTGCTATTGCTTGCTTTTAAACGCCACACCGCTCATAGACCAATTACGGAGACTTAAGCATGTATGTAACGAATCCGGACATGGGATAATCCATCAAATGGTGAAATAAATGAATTATCTGATATTGTGCAAATTCTGCATTAAAATGTATGCTTTTACAAATACACTAAATGTGCTTTTTTTAAAGTAGAAAATGACTCTAAATAAATTGCAAAAATTAAAAGGAAAACACACACAGAGGCATGAGTGAAAACACTTTCAGGCATGTGTAAGCAACAACGTAAAGACATACACACAGCATCAAATCTGATATATTCCAAAACTCGGGAAAAGTTGCAAAAATGCAATTGCAAGTAAAGATTCTTAATTTGAAATATCACATACAAAACACAGCCTACAGCCCCCCCCCCCCCCCCCCCCCCCCCCCCCACCCACACACACACACACACACACACACACACACTCCCAGAATTACATACACACCCCTACTGACACACAAACAAACACCCACAAACACTCTCTTTTTCACACATGCACACCGATAGGTAGTAAGAATCCCCACATCAACAGCAAACCTCTGAACATACACCAAAAGAAGAAAAATAAAAGTTTGGTCCTTGAATATAGACTGCAAATGTGGACAGAGAGAAGGAAAGAAAAGACAGAGATGGACAGGATGAAGGGGTGAGGCTGAGCTGACGTACCTGCTGGGACATTCTGTAGAGGAGGTTGCTGTCAGTGCTCTGCTGCTGCCATGTCCCCATGAAGCCCGGCTGCTCAGCACTAGGCGGTCTGGTGCTGAACTGCATGGAGCTTTCGCCTGCTCCCTCAGCGCTGCTGCTAACGATGCTAATGCCACCCAGACCACTTCTGCTGCTGCTGCTGCTGGTGCTGCTGCTACTGTGGCTACTGGAGGGGATGCTCGTGCAATCGCCAGCGGTGCCGGTGGGTCCGTTAGCCTGAGCTGGAGGTGGCCTGGGCGGCTCTGGGTCTGTGCTGGGCTCTTGTGGGACTGTGTCGCACTCACTGCTTCTCACATCCAACTCTGCCTCCTTGGACTTAGACAGAGAGAGGGAGAGACAGAGAGGGAGGGCAAGAGGGGATGTGGGAGTGTGAAGGAGGAGAGAAGAGAGAAAAAAGTCAGTGAAGGTGGGTTCTTTTGGGGTCTTTTTTTTTTGTCCTGTGCGGGTCCTGTTTCTGGACCGAACAGTAAGAGGGGAGTTAAGAGAAGATGTGTGTGTGAGGTTTCTTGGCAGCTCTGGTGTTGGAGGAGTGTGTGTGGGGAGTTAATTCTCAAGAAGAGAGAGAAAAGAGGGCTTGCAATGAATTTCCTCAGGGGCCTCGTCTTGGACAGGGCAAGATGAGCGGTGCACTGGAGGTGAGGAAGGATGAGGAGAAGGATGGAGGTAAGGAGGGGGCAGATGAGAAGGTGAGCAGTAATGAAGTAAAACAAAAAAGAGGGGGGTTTGGGGAATTTGCAAGGAGGGGTGAACAATGTTGCCCGTGGCCTCGGTATTTGCTTTAATCCATCTGTCAGTCATTTTGTACTTGAACATGGACTCATCACAAACACATGCAAAAACACACAATGAGACACGTTTACCCACGTGCATGCATGCACACATTCAGACATGGATAAATAGTATTCTAATATAGAATACTTTTTTTTTTTAAAGTAGGAAAGAAAAAGTTGAACAAGCAGGGAACTGCCATCAGCACACTCAACACTGAACAGATCCACGCACCCATAAGGATAAAAATTAATCTGTGTGACTCTGTGCAATCTATGTAATCCATTTTTTAAATGTTTAAGGTAAGTCTTAAAGAAATAAAAACTGTATACTAGATTGTGAACCAAAAACAGCAGACAAACAACTAAATGTGAAATGTAAATAAACAATTTAACAGAAAACGTGAAGAAAATTAAAACATCTAATATTTTTCTTAATACAAAAGATGTCCCATGAAAAGCGCCATATAAAGCAAACAGCCAATAAAATGCATGAATGTCTCTTACCATCAATTCTGTGCCTGTCCCAGCAAAGTGAAGATGAGGTGTGGGAGTGAGCCACCAGCTATCCAGCTCTCCCTGCCTCCCGCTCCTCTCTCTTTCCCTTTCTCCCTTACTCTCTCTCTCTCTCTCTCTCTCTCTGTGATTGTGTCCCTCTCTCGACGCCCGTGCTGTGCCGCCTGTCCTCTCTCTTTTCCTCTCTCCCTGCTTCTCTCTCTCTCGCTCTCTGACTCCTCTGTACTCCACTGCAGCCGCTGAGGAACTGAACTGAGCGCCTGAGCCTGTAAGTTTGTGTGTGTGTGTATGTGTGTGTGTTCGAGAGGGTGAGAGCATGTGAGAGCGAGCGAATGAGAGAGAGAGAGACGGTGGCTCTCTGAGTGTCTGTCTATGTGTGTGTGTGTTTGTGTGGAGGATAGCGAGCGCCTGTGTGTGTGTGTGTCGGGCCGGTGCAGGCTGAACTGAGTCAACTGTGCCGCTCCACTCTGAGATGCTCAATGACATCGCGCTGCAAGCTTCCCCACACACACCCCCCTCCTCTGCTAGGGGGAGGAAGGTGCGGGCAAGCGCCATCGCAGAGCTGGAGAAGGGGGGGAGGGTTTGTCCCCCTGCCTTATTAACATTTGCGCTGCGAGCGGCCGGCATGTCTCAGAGCAACTTAGTTCCCCTGAGGGACTATCCCGCCACACACACACACACACACACACACACACATACACTTAGCAAAACAGCTCAGTTTTACCTTAGAAAAAAACAGCTTGAAGAAAAGAATCACCGTTGCAGTCTGTTATCTTTGTTTGAAAAGCTGAAAATGCAGGATTGTATTCAACAGAAAGGTTGAAAGTAGCTGAAAGTGGTTCTATTTCAGATTTGTAGGGCAGCAATAAAACAAAACAAACAAAAATAAACACACAAAAAAAAAACATCAACGGACTTGTTATATCTCTAAAAAATCTGGTGCCTTTGTTTGATTTTCACCCACTCTAATGAAAGACTAATGGAACGCAGGCAATCTGCCACCAGCATGCATACGAACACACATGCTCACACACACACACACACACACACACATAGAGGATCCCCCCACCCCCATCACCACATACACACACACACACACACGCTCGCAGATTTTAATTAAGAAAAAAATGAGGAAGAGGTTCCATTTTAGCCAAATTGGTCCCCACAGCAGCAAAGGTAAGGGAATAAAATGAGGGATGGAGGAGTAAAGGGAGGCAGACGTGGAGAAAAAGACACACAGGAGGATAAAACAAAAAAAGAGGAAGGAGATCTATGCTTCCTTTGACACAGTGTAGGACACATCTCAACCAATGAAGAAACCCCCCCCCCCACACACACACACACACACACACACCTCCTCCTTTCCTTCTCCTCTTCCCTTTAAATCTCCCATCTCCTCTTCTCCACCCTGTCTTTTCACCCCACCATCATTAGAGAAATGACAGACCAGGTGCCTCAGTCTGCAGTGAGAGGGAGATGTCACTATGATCTTTCCACCGCCAAGGAACAAAAGAGAAAGGGACAGAGAGAGAACTTCTCTCCTCGGCTACATTAAATGGCTTCTGATTTATAAAGTCACTTCAAATTTTGTGGTAAATTGCTGTAGACAGGTGCTTGGTTGTCTGTTAAAAGCCTTTTGCGCGGTGTACTAATGGCAGCATACTGTTAACCTTTGCTGAGATTATCACACCGGTCGTTACTGCTATGTACAAGGGATTTCTGCTAGCAGACGGAAAAGTGTACGGTGTGTGTCTTACCACTTGGAAAATGGTGCAATTGTGCCTTTTGTCTCAAGCGCAATTTACATCTTCACTCCAGTCTCCTTCCCTGCCTACATCTGAATCCTTTCCTTTTGTCTCCTGTGATGTTTTTCTCCACTTCTAGATCTCTTTACCTCACTCTGTTCTTTCTTCTACTGCCCCTCCTTCACTTTCTATTCATTTCTTCATTTATTTTGCATAGTGGCCTGCGCCTTGTCAGAAGCCACAAGCCGCCTTGACGTAAAAGGCATGTGTCACCTCCTGCATGTACTGTACGCTCCGCTCTTAACAACTTATTGAAAAGGTAATGCGTGAGGCTTAGGCTAATTATATTAAGTGACAATTTACCGGCCAAGGTTCCTTTTTGCTTTCCAGCTCACGCTTCTCTTCCTCTCTGTCTCTCTCTCCCTCTCTCGCACCCTCCCTCTCATCTGTAAATGTGCAAGTCTGTGGGTTGGTCGGGCACTCAGTGTTTCAAGTCAAGCTGGTGGCTCAGCTTTTGACCTGGCTGGTTAATGGCTGTTATTTGTGGGAGGGAGGAGTGGACTCTCTCCCTCCACATCTCTCCATCTTTTATATTTTTTTCTATACCTCTTTCCGTCCCCCTCGCCTCCGATGATGATGGTAATGGCCGTGATGACAGAGGAAACGAAGAAGAGACACAGAAGTAAAAACACGGAGATGGAGAAATTTTAGGGAGGAGACAAGGAGGGAGAAGGAAATGAAAAGAGAGATGAAAAATGCTGGGAAGCAGGAAGGGGTAGAAAAGAGGATGCAGGAGATCTTCAGGCTCCTTTATTAAAACTATTATTGTGCAGGACTTGAGAATTCCCCCCGGGGCAGGGGTCCATGTCGAAGCCCATATAATTAACTAGAGGCTCAGCTACGGATCAATTACCAGACAAGCAAGTGATAGCCGAATCAATGGAAGATCATCAGGCTCGTTATCAGTGTTGCAACTCATTAGAGAAAAAGTAAGGTAGAGAAAGAGAGAAAGAAAAAGGGGGTGGGGGGAGTGAGGGGTGGTTGGGTGTAGCAGGAGGAGAGGGTAGGGTTGGTGGCAATGTGTTAGCCCAGAGGCTGATGGGTGTTTGTTGGACGCTGGTGTGTGATGTCTCATAGTCCTCCGCAGCTGCCACTGACTGGTGACAGAGGGAGCCCACTGTGACAGAGTGCAGCCCGCTCTGTAGCAACAGTCACTGAGGCTTGTATGGATCAATACATATGTGTGCATGAGGTTAATGCTCTGCCATAGCATCCTTATTCCCGAGCGGCTCACACGCTAAGTCTGGGGTACAGTCCTACAATCCGAGCAGTCAGAAAGGTATTGTCAAGATTAAAGTTACAGAGAAGTCTGTACATTCTGCAGTCAAAATTGTAGGAATGTGTCACCCAGAAATGTTAGCTCCATCCCTGAAATGCTAATGAAAGATGCAATTATTCCATACCTTTGTAGAGAATAAATATTTATTTTATTTTTAAAAATGGCTATTAGAATTATGATTGAGTTGATTTGATTTGAATCTGTCATAAACATACAACACAACACACGTCCAAATATTAACAAGACAAAAACTGCAAAAAGAAAACACAGAAAATAGAGCCACCGTCTAACATGGGACCTGGACAAATATAAAATGAAGTAAAAATGTTTAAACTATAAATAACATTGAATTCAATTGAAACAAATTCAATTTGTCAAGATTATCAAATTTTGGGGGGCAAAAAAGTATCAAAATCTGTAAAAAAAAAAAAAAAAAAAAAAATGAGCAGCATAATTCACAGCAAACATGCATTATGATCCCCCTCTTAGGGTCCCAGTCCTGTGCTCTATAAATCCCAAACTTAGATATCTTTGTGAAAATGCCTACAGTATGTTATGTATGTAAATATATCGCTGACCAACTAAGATTTGGAACATCCCGCACACAGTGTTTGACGGTTTCTTTTTTTGAGAAATTGGAATGCTTTTTTAAATTAATGTTTAAAAAAAATAATCTCTGAAGATCTTTTGAAATGACTATCACTCTATTCTTTGTGAAAGAAGGACGTAGAAACATTTTTCATCTTGTATTTAGGGAAACATAGGCTCAGTAATTATGAAAAATATGAGCTTTTGAGTAAGTCCTTCCTTCCTTTTTTAGTTTTTTCTTGACAGTGCATTGCCTTGAGTAAATATAATATCTGATTACGGTGGATTTAAGCCAGCATAGTGAATCCTCATAGTATTCAGAGTCATATTATTTCATCATTTTATGTAGGCTACTTTGGCAGCAATATCCGTTAGATCAATTCATTAATTGTTGTACTGTTTGTACAATTGTTTATTTCCTCTGTAGGTATTCTCCTGTTCTAATTTATTTTTTTTATTCTGAACTAATTTTTATTCAAACTGTTTTTAGATAGCAGACAGTCGGGAGAGCAAACTTCCTTTAGAATTTAATTGTACAATTCATAGAATTAGTTCTGTGTACTGTGTAATCTATGACAGTGCACCTTGTTCTCTGTGCATATGACTGTAAAGCTTTGGAATGTATTTCTTAACTTTATACATAATACCATTTATGTTACATTTAAGTAAGGCATAAATATGACCTCAACTAGTCAAAGGTTGTAAGTAGAAATACAGATTAATAGTTAAAAAAAAAGATTTTATTTAACATATATTAATAAACTAAAGCCTATAGATCATGTCAGGTAAAACAGAGTAAAAGAAGCACACACAGAGTAAAAGTGAGATTTAAAACATTGTTGACCTCTTATTGCACTGTATGTCCTTTGACCATAAGCTACAAGTGTGTGTCAGAAGGCGCCCTCCATCACTAAGCCCACATTATTATACCCATTAAACCTCTCAGCACTGCTTGTTTGTTTCCCAAACATTGACATCTAATGGGCCAAATAGCCCAGAAATTGGGTGCGACAGCACTGAGTTGTTAGAACAGTCTCAAGAGAACCAATTCCCCTTTCTATGCTCATCATCATCAAGTTATCAAAAAGTCATAATTACGATGTTTGTCTTCTCTGTTATTTTTCTTTTTTTTTTGTGTGTGGAGGTGGGATAATTTTCCAAGGAATGAAATGACAACTGAGCAAAGCCCAACTCAAATTGGCCTTTTACCCACTAAAACAAGGGCAAATGGAAGGACAGAGGCAAAGGGCGGAGAGAGAGGAAAGTGGAACAACATCATTTGTGCAGTAATGGTGATTATCTGCTGCAGAAACAAATGATTTTGGCTAGTAGAAAGAGACATGCTCTTGCAGAATGAGTATGCTTCTTGCAGAATGCAGCGAGAGAACACTGGTTCACAGGTTGCTACGTGAAAGAAGAGTTCATCCTGTCAGCTGTTTTGTAATCCAAACTTTTTTCCAGATTGAAACCTCTGAGATTTTTCTTCTGTCCATTTGAAGTCAAATTATTTAAAATTAACAGGCCAAAATGATAACAATCATGCTTTAGCACTGGTGGGAAGTGCCATTTCCAAAAGAGTAAGTGCAGCCTTTGTACAGTATACTAGAGACATAAGCAGCAGCACATGGCTGAGGGCTGGTACTGTCAGTGACCTGATTTATGGTCATATAAGGGTGCACACACACACACATGTGCGCAAACAGGCCGTGTGTGTGCATGTGACAAGGAATGGCGTGTCGATCAGATGGCATAGGGATAGAACTGTCACTGTTCTGCTACCACTACAGGGCCACAAGACATCATATGACACCAACAGGAACAGCACTTCACTTGTGATAACTGGAGAGAGAGAGATTGAGAAAGACGTAGAGAGACACAGACAAGGGCACCAAAAGGTCTGAGAAAAATGAGAGAGAACCACATGATTGTCCGTGTCACTGATCACTGTATTCTGGCCTCAGCTAATAAGTGCACCTTTGTGAAAAAAAAAACAGCCTTCGAGTCTTATGAGTTATTTACTTTAAAAACTGTATTTGTGGTAACATAGAATGGCAAAAGGTTAATGGCTGAGAGCACAATCTGCTAATGCCCATTTGGCATTTCATGACCTAATGACACATGTTATGTATCAAATGCGCCACGTGCCAGCTCCACTCCTGAGGTCAATAGACAAAACTACACTTTTATCAGCGGCAACACAGCAACTGGTGTCACAAGTTGAGCCATGCGCACACACACACATGCACACACACACACACACACACACACACACACACATATCCAGCACACATGTGCACCTCTGACCCTGCAGGCACTGAGCTGAGCAGACCATTGTCTTCTCACTAAATTATAGCACATTCTACAGCAACCTGTCAGCCTCCCTTACTTTACCTTTTCTGCAGGCTCTCTGTTACCCCCCAAAAAACAGTAAACAATACTAGGGCTGCAATGGATTATTTTGGAACAATAGTTTGATTTATAAAATGTCAGAAAATGGTGAAAGATCCATCACAAGAGCCCAAAGTGACGTCTTCAATTGGCTTGTTTTGTCCAACTAACAGTCCAAAACCCAAACATATAATTTACAATTACAAAAGGACATTTCTTTTTGACAAAAAATGTTTTTGCAGCTTGTTGTAAGTATTATAGTATAGATAGTTAAGAGTGCTTTCACTCCTTAAGTGCAACTCTGCGTAGAGCAAGGCCATTAGTTGGTCGCCACACTACAATAAGTTTCCTGACAGATTTTGCAGCTAAAGTTCAACAAAATTTTGCTTTAACCCAAAATCTGCCGACCTCCACAACTCATGTCGATTGGGATTCTGGCATCGATGTGAGGTAGAAGTTAAAACGCAGGCACTTTTACTGCAGAGATGAACAGTGGAAAAGTAAATTTGTGCTTCTCTGAATTAGAGTTCTGTAAAGGTGTGTTCACACCGAAAGCGAATCCAGCGTTTTGGGCAGCTTGATTACATGCAAAGTCAATGCAAAGACGAGAATTCCTGCAAATTCGCTCCGGGCGGCGTGTATGATTTGTCGTGAAATTCGCTGGTTCAAATGGAAGTTCAAATTTTTCAACTTGGGTGAAAAATTCGCTTGACGTGATGTTGCGAAAGCCTATCAGCGGTGAGATAGTCCAAACGTCACCGGCAGCTTCGGAGCTTTGAAGAGGACCTGGCAAGCGGTGTAATGACAATCCGCAGGCCGACGGGGAGCAGCGCTGCAGCTTTCAGAGAAATAAACACCCGTAGTCGGTCTGGATTCTGCTCTGACAACTACGCCGTTTACCCACGGAAGGAGCTCAAAGTTAACTGCTTTTATTAAATTAGCTTTTTACTTTAGTTTTTGGGATTACAACTTGATTCATCTTCACTTGTGCTTCTCAGCAGCTAGCTTCCGTGCACATCCAGTTCCACTATAGTTGACAGCGTCGGATGGCAAAGGAGTTCTGCTGGACTACTACCTCATATTTATATAAAAACCGGACAAAGCTGGACATTACTTGGAAAAAAGAAAGCGGGAAGTTGAGCTGTAATTTTATTACAGCTGTCGTACTTTACTGTGAACAGGTTAGCATAGCATAGCCCTGCTCAATCCGAACTCCATTCAGAAAACAAACATTTTAAAATTTGTCGTCCTGCTGACTTGCTGACAGACCTGACAAAGCATGAATTCATATGTCTAACAAAACAGCATCAGATTGTAGTTATTTCGGCCTCAGTTTGATCCGTTTATTGCAATTAAATCACAGCAAACTGGGTTCCTATAGCAGTAGTATCCGCAGGCTGTGTTTATTCGCTTAAAACGCGGTGTGTGTGAACACTCAAAATGTCCAGCGGTCAAACTCGCGCGAGTAAAGCGAGGCGAATATTAAATTCGCTTTCAGTGTGAACACACCTTAACTCTGCTTTCCGATCCTATCTGGACTGGAATAGAAAATCTCAAGCATGGCAGAAAATTTCAGAGGAGAAAAATGAATATTGTTTACATTCTGAAGTGATCTGTAACATCCTAGATGGCGGCTTTGTAGGATTCTGTGCTGCTCATCACTCTACTCACTCCCTCATGCAAACTTACTGTGTGAAACCACATTAAAGTATCAGGGAAAGGGTTACATGTGAATGAGGTGCAGGGATATTGTGTGGGAAAAGGAAGAAAGAGGAGAAGAAGACGTAGAAAGGAGAAGAAGAAGAGGTTGCGTTCCATCACTTGCCCATTGACTGGCATGGTTTAAGCCCATTTAAGAGATATACAGTGTATATCGGGGCACCCTGAGCCCATCCATGTGCTTTTTCTACCTTTTATTTCCTGTAACCCTACAGTTATCCACACTCACACTTGGATAATTCTCGTCTAATCATCTCTAGCTCTTCTCCTCATCCACCCTCATTTACTTCCCCCATGTCTCCCTCCCCTTCTACTCTCTCTCTTCTCACCTCATCAGACAGGCCTCCACCTCAGCCCTCTGCTGCTTCCACCCCCTCGCTCCTGTCCTCTCTCACTGACCCGTGCTCCCCCCAGTCACAGGGCGTTGTGTCTCTACCTGCCAGGCTCCCTGACAGCCCCACGTCCCCCCTCACCCCCTGAGAGGAGACCGCCTGCCCATCCGGAACGCTGCCGTGGCAACCCTGCCAGCGCCCCCGTTTGTACAGCCCCCACCACCTCCGATCTCCGCCGAAACCAGCACTGAGAGTTTGACAAAGTCCTTCTCCTCTCTTTGCTAACTTATATCTCCGTCTCTCATTATTCTGTTTTTACTCTTCCTCTCTCTCTCTCTCTCTCTCTCTCTCTCTCGCTCTAAGATTTTTTTCTCTTCTGACCTCACTAACATATCTTTACCTCTTTTAGTTTTTTGCTAACTTTGACATTCACTGAAACACTTTCTCCTCTCACTGAGGCTCAGACTAAAGAGAGTGTAATGCCAGAGATTGTTAACGGTGACCTTCATAACTTTAGTTGAGTATTCCTGTTTGTTGTGGTGGGACAAAATACAGGGAATACAGAACCAGAATAGTGTGATTAAATTTGTATGATAAAATAAGATGATATTTTTTGGGTGGAAATTACATTTGAAAATGTGGGGGGGGGTTCTTAATGTTGCTAGGCTTGCAGGTCCTTTTACAGTTTGTCATTTAGATTCAAGCCACGAATATACTCTAAGCGGACGTGCACACGGACACCACAAATGCGGACTACTTCTGTTTATACTACTTTTTGGAGCCAGCTTGGCGGACTCGTTCTACACGTGCACAGTAGATCGGTTAGTGCCCTGTAGCATAGAGGGCCATGCAGTCACAAAAAACAGGAGGCAGGCGGATGTCCACGCGTACACCCTCTGATGACAATTATTTCGTCACCCGGTCCCAGCGGCCTCTCCCGGACACGGAAAGTATAGCGTGCTTTAGTCATTCCTTAAGATGTTTATGTAGCTCAGTTTAAGCTAGGGGAGTTTCAGACAGGCATATATTACTGAATTGGTTTTACCAGTCACATTGTAATGTAATGGCTGCCTGGATTATGTTCAGAGGAAAAGTTGTTTTTGGAGTGAATGAAGTACTACATTTATGTGTTGTAATAGAGTTGTAGGAAGGACTTTGACTCCAGACACCAGATCACATCCTGAGTAGTGTTTGTGGTTAGGTTTAGGCAACTAAAGCATTTTGGGTAAGGTTATGAAGGATCATGGTTTGGATTAAATGTTATTAAACTCGTCAGATCTCATGTGTCAATATATCACTGTAAACTTGTGAAATTATCTTTCCCTAACCTTAACCATGTGTGCTGTCAGTGCCTAAACGTAACCATAAAATAGCTAATAAGACCATAGACACTACCAGCGGATATTGTATTGCAATACCGGATATTTTAGCCAGAAAACAAATGAAATACATTGTCAGTGAACATTTTAGAATAAATATTTTTGTAAATTTGCTAAATATCTATCTAACATTTCCTCTTGAGAATGTAAATTGGCCTACACATTTCCAAAATGTATTTGCTGTTGCTGTATTGCTGTAATTTCTAGGAGACAGGGTTGTGATGGTGTAAAAAGAAAATTATTCAGAAAAGAGGCTTCAAGGACTCTCTTCCTCCTAATAGTATCTCGAGTGACATTCCCACTAGGACTAGTCCTTCTCCAAAACCAGGTGTTGGAAAAGGGGGAGTGGTCTTATAGTCAGAGTTATCTTACATTCAACCAATACAGCATGTCAAATGAATCATCTCTGTTGAAATGGGACAAAAATCCAACGAACCAACATTTATCTGTCTAATGCTTATGTCTGAGTATGACTGTGTCCAAATGTTTCGAGAGAGGTCGTCAGTAACCAGCTGTGCATCTGCTGTGGTGAGGTAGTGACGTAATGCCCGTTAGCCTTTGTGAGTAACAGGGAAGTCCACGACTGCTTTTGAATTAAAAACTAAAAATTTCAATGACCTCACAAAAGTTGAGAGGCGATCCAGAGTACCATCTGAATCCTCTCCGAAAACAAATGCTGAGCTGGAAGGGAGGTGGGAACAAAAAACATGTGGGTTACATTAGCCAGGGGAGTCTTTATTTATGGCACACACATGACAAGGAACATAACCGCTAACAACACGACAAACACACAAACACTTGTGACTCTCCCTGGCCAAAAAAAACTCCCAAATAAATGTCACACAAATCATCCTGTGGTAGTAAAACCACTTCGCAAACAAGCAACAAAGTTTTGGCTTGAGACGTCACATCGGAGGAAGGAGAATTTCAATCACAAAAAGAAAGTTGGGTTTCAATTCTCACTCCCAGCACATCCTTCCTCTCCGTCTTTCTTCATCTTTTTTTCAACCGTGTGTATGAAGACGAGAGAAGTAGGAATTGCAGCTTCAAAAGCAATATAGTTTTTATTTTTAAAGTTCAATGTGTTGTCTGTGCCAGCCAAACGATTGGTGCATTAAAAAGTCATTTTAGCTTCTCTTCCAGTGAACCCATGGAGAGGTTGTAAGTGTAATGCTCATCGCAATGCCCTCCCCTCCTCCACAACTCTTGTAATTGAATATTGTCCCACAGCCCCGGCAAAAATAAGCTTAGTGAATGCAGAAAGCACAAAAAAAACTGAAGGAACGATTATTATTCCACCATCAGGTTTCAATTACAAGAAAGACGGGGGGGTTAAGTGAACATCAAGTCATATTAAAGTATATAGGAGGCCACTGGCTTTGGGAGACTTTGTTGAAAGCTCTCGTGTATTAACACACATTCTTACACGTGGCCAAGTTATATCATTTGATTATTATAACCGTAGCCACAGGTTTGGCGTGTAGGCTTTGCTCTAGCCTTAGAACCACTTGCATCGAGAACAAGAACCTATTAGTCTGAAGACATTGATGAGAGAGAGAGAAAGAAAGATCTCTTGTCTACATCTGGCAAGCACAGAGGCCAGAACCCCAGCTGTGTGTGTGTGTGTGTGTGTGTGTGTGTGTATATATTCCATCTTGCGTGTCTGCGTTGCATTGCTTTAATACATAAACACATTAAACAGATTTAATGACAGAATGGACGTGAGGCACTGTGTAATGAACCTGCATTGTAAAAATTTAGATTTAAAAAAGTGGCTGCCGTTCATTATGTTCCAGTCACTCATATATCACCTCAAGCTCCTTTAATTCTTGTCTGTTTCTGAGCATTTATGTTCACTCTGCTGTCTGCCTTCCTTTCTCTCGCAGTCAATCTTTCTCACTTTGTCCTTACACACCACCACACCAGATTCTGTCACCTGTCTCTGCTCGTTCTATCACTCCCCGAGAGGCAGAGGGATGGCCGCCGCCGCATTCCCAGAGGCAAGACATAAAGGGCTGTGAATGGATGGATGGTGAGGGGGACGAAACCAGCAACTAAATTATTAAGTGACACTTCGCTCCGCTTTGAGATACACACACACATACAGACACACTCACGAGGCAAGAGGGTAAACGCATTAGAACAGTTAGCCCCATGAATGCACCCGACAACTTGACTACACGCTAACTCACGTCAAAATCATCAAACCGGGCCTGGGGCTCTTAAAATTTTTACTCTACCGCTTGAAGGGATGTCGTGGAGCCTGGCAGGCTTTCTGAGAGTGAGTGGCCCTGTCATCGCAGCCCTCGCTGCCAATAAATAAGTAAATATGGGAGTGGAGTGGCTAAGCAGCGTTGCCACAGAGTTGACAGCACCTATCCACTGTGAGTTTGTGCTCCTGTGTGAACATCAGCAACTAGGTATTCGCACCTGTCAATGTGTCTTCTGACAAGCTCAAGGGGGGCCTTGATCTTGCCACCATCTCCCTCCCCAGCTAGAATGTGCCAAAGTGGGGCTTCACTCACTTAAGTTCCACCTGGCCTTGATTTCCTGTGGACACGGCTGGAGCACACTGGGACAGCTCTGGTCTAATTTGGTACATAAGGAGACAGGATGACGAGCCATTTGGCCACCATGGACCCAGGCTCTATGTTTAGGTGTAACAGGGAGAAGAACGCAGCCACTCAGCTCTTAGTCTGTGGGGCTGTGGCTGGTTGAACTGAGGTTCTGTATCTGTACACAAGTTCATTAAGTTCATAGCAAAAAGCCAAAAAACACAGATCTTGAAGGTACACCAGAAAATCATAAAAGTATCTAGTCAGGCAGATAGTTTTTGGTATCATTTCCTCGTGTTTTGAGATATGTGTTTCTGCATTTTCTGGCTCCACATGAAAGGAGGTGAATAGAATTTAGTTTGTGGCACTCACAGCATAGAGCACTTTCAAAAGTACAGTATACAGTAACCATTTAAATTTACAATACATAGAAGCCAATAAAATAAAAGTCATGGAGTTTCTGGAAGACACATTGCTTCTGATTTTTTGTTTTTGTTTTAATGCTTTGAGCACCACAAACAAAATTGCACTAACCTCGATTGCATTGGAGAAGCCTCAGTGATAGATATATGAAAACCCAAATTCCCCACCTGGAAATGAACCTGTACACTAGAGATAAATATAAATAAGAACAACAAAAAAAATGTTTGTTTGTTTTGTCATTTGGTTGAACCTATCCTTTAGAGTTAGATGATTTTACTTCTCCCCAGAAGAGGGAGAAATTATGGTTTTGAAACAACATAATAAGACCCCTGCATTAGTATCAAGAAACTTGATCCTAGAAAATTCTTGAAACAAATGTATTTGCATTGACAACAAGTGAAATGATCATCCCAAATCTGTTTTTAAGATGAAGGATCAAAACAACTAATAAGGGTTTTGCATCCAGTCTATTAGGGTTTTCTGAGAAACAACAGTTTTGGAATGTTTTGGTTCTCAATAAAGAGAAAATTAATTAGTTATTTTTTTTGCAGCTGAATTCAGTCTCCATATGGCCGTTTAACTCACAGCTAAAAATGGCTGTGACGTTTTGACGTCCTTAAAAGTGACCACCAGCAGACAGCGTGGACCATCGGGTGTAGTTGACCTAAAAGCAAAATGCAATGGCAAAGTGATACTTAAGCTACTGTAAAGAGCATTTGTGGGCCCATAAATGTGCTCACAGTTTGGATGTATCTGTTTCAGTGTGTGTATGTGTATGTGTGTGAGTGTATGTGTCTGTCTGTGGGTACGCTCATTGTAAAGATCGCTAATTGCAGTTGAGACTCCTTTAATTAACACAAAGAGAGGTCTCAGGGGTATGTATGGGCACAGCGAGTGTGTCACGAGTTTATATCTAGCCAACCTGTGGGACACAACAGCCTAATCAGAGCCTTTTAAGTTCTGCCATGCTCACACTGGAGGATTAACTGAAGACACACTTTAGTCGTGGAAAATGAGACAACCGAGGATCGCATTGGTCTGGCTGACAAAACAAGCAAGGCATAAAAAAGTACTTAGAAAACCAACACTTTGAACTGAAGTACACAATAATGCTGAAAATAAGAGTTGCTGTATTTTAAGGTTGTAATGGCTTTATTTAGCTTGAGAGCTTTGCTCAGCTGTAAACAAAATGGTTGCCCTGCTGTTGTTGTTTGTAGATTGATGGTTTGTGTATGGCAAAGGGCGCCACAAGAGACATGTCACAGGATATGCCTCAATCTTTCTTGCTTCCCTTTGTCCACCCACCTCCGTCTTCATTTGCTCACTCGCTTCTCCTCTCTCTCTAAAAATAACTTACTCTCTTTTTATTATTCCTGCCAATTTGGACAGGAGCCCTGGTCAAAGACAGATTACACTAAGTCGCATATCAAACCTAATCAATCTTCAGCCCCTGGAAGGCATCACTCTCCCGATGAATAATTACAGCAATCCAGTTATGAGCTGCCAGTGCCAAAATGTTGCCACCACCATCTTTTAGGATGCTGGAACCCCTGGTTGATTAACCAATGAACTTTGAATGGGAAGTTTGTGGGTGTGTGTGGTCAAAGGAACGAGAACTGCAGAGGAAAGAATGATGAACATCCAGTCATAAGGTGCTCCATTGTTTTTCCTTCGAGAATTAATAAAGTAATTTGAACTACATTAAATACAAGTGGCACCAGGGGTATGCAGAGGTTGGAGAGTTGATATGTGTGGAGAATGAGAGTGATCATGAGTGTATTTTGATCCAGGATTTAGTCTGGCAGGGTTGCTGTAGTCAAATCAAGGCCAAATTCAATTTGGCTTCCATATGTCTTTAGTATGGCTCTGTCTTAAAACAGAGGAAATGTGCTACGCCACCCTCTGCTACTAACATGCACAAAAACAAACACATACAACAAGATGATGAGGTTTAAAAGGAGAGAAAGGGATGTGGTGTGAAGAGGGACGAAAAGGTTGAGAGAGGAGTGAGAGAGGAATGAATGATAAATGAACGAATCATCCTGTTGGTGAGTGCGCTGCTATCAGCGGGGAGAAGATGCTCCAGTCGTACACTGACAGTCAGTTATTCTGCCAGTGATATGTGATGCATGAAAGCGTGTGAGTGTGTGTGTCAGACAAGACGAGGTTGTTTCATCAAGAGGCATGTTGAGTGGAAAATATCGAGAGAAAATTGACAAGAAACTGCTTTTCTTCCACACAAGGGAGAGAAGCCACTGTGTTGTGCATGAAGTGTGCAGGAAGTGGTGGAGACTGTCGAGAGAAAAAGCAAAAAGGGAGAAGAGGAGTGAGTGTGTAACTGCAGGGCAGCTGTATTGAGCGGAGGAGGGTGTCATTTAGAAAGTGGCTGGCTCAGCAATGGCCATTAGTAGCGCTGTGACACAGTGGTCCGTCGAGCAAACAGATAGACAGGCGGAAGAACCGGCATGGATGTGGGCAGACAGGCATGCAGCAGAACAGGTGAACCGGTAAAAAATTAGCCAGTTGAAAATGAACTAGTGATTGTTTTCATTATTGATTAATGTGTCAGTAATTTTTACTAATAACAGATTAATCATTAATTAAAGGAAATGTCAGAAGCCTAAAAAATGTTCATCATAATTTCCCAGAGCCCAACATGACCTTAAATGTCTTGTTTTGTCCCACAAACAAATACCAAAAGATTTACAATTAATAGAGAGAAGTGGAAAATCCTCACATTGGAGGAACTAAAAATAGCAAATGTTCAGATTTTTTTACTTTGATAAGTGACATAAAAGATTAATCAATAATCAAAACTGATAATACATTTTCTGGCTATCCACTAATTAATTAATTGACTAATCCGTCCTAAAATTAACAGGTGACAGTTAACAGTTTGCAAATTAATTACTTTAAAAATGGCATATACATATGCAGAAAATGCTTATTAATTAATTCTTATATTGGAGAAGCCATTCCATGAATATACGGACTACCCAAGATTCATAAATAAGGAGCCTCCCTCAGGCTCATTATCATCAGTATCAACATGGTGACATTTCCAAACATATATTTGCTATCCTAGCCCCCCTTGGTCGGCAAGATGCTTTGCCAAAACTCCACTGACTTTGTGAACAAAATCTGGGGACTGAAACTGGACCCAGATAAAACCACGGTGTCCTATGATGTGACCTCCTTGTTCATATGTATCAATAGCACAATGGAGGCAGTAGAAACCATAAGGACATGGCGTCATAGTTATCCAAGGAAGGTTAAAATCAAGGCCACTAGACTTGGTTGAAAGACATTTCGCCCCTCATCCATAGGGCTTCTTCAAGTGCCCAAGCCCAGGAGAAAGAACATAAACACCTGAAGGATTACAGCCAGTGGATCTCCAAACTGGACCTTTGTGAAAGCAGTGACAAAATCCAGGAAGTACACCAACACTTTGGGTGATGAGGAAGAGAAGAACACAACAACATTGTGTTTCCATAAGTTCTGTAGTATCAAAGAAACTCAGGAGGACTTTCAACAAGCACAACATCTTTTTTAAACCCAAGAACATGCTAAGACAGATACTGGTCCATTCGAAAGACTGCACACCCAAACACAAGAAAAGTAATCTAGTGTACTCTATACAATGCAGTGAGGAATACACAGACATGTATATTGGGGAAACTAAACAACCACAACACAAACATCTGGCTCAACACAGAAAGGCCAACTCTTAAGGTCAAGACTCAGCAGTTTACCTACCTTTGAAGGACAAGGGACACTCTTTTGATGACAACAATGTTCATATTCTGGATTGGAATGACTGATGGTTTCAAAGAGGAGTGAAAGAGGCCATTTACATCAGAGTAGAGAAACCATCTCTCAACATAGGGAGGCTGTGACACCACGTATCTCCCCACCTAAAATGCTTTCCTTTCATCCCTTCCCAAGAGATTGAACAAAAGCTCACATTTGGCCTCATGTGACTCTAACGACAACTGTTGTTACAACATCCAGGAGCACTAAAAAAATAAGTGGTATCCATCACCCTGATAATGACCCCACAGAGATTAAATATCTGGGACTCGCTGCAAGTCAGTTAGAACTGAAGAAGCCTCTTGGATGAGAGACGAAAACGTCTTAAAGTGCCTTCACCCAAGTCCAGCTGCCCTTGATTTTAACCTTCCTTAGATTCTTCTAAATTGATTCACTTAAAAGAACACGCCACTGATTTAGCATTGCACTCAACATTGTTAGACTTACATCAACAGTTTTTAAAAAATCAATGCAGAAGAATATCCCCGTTAGAATATGCATACAATAGGTTAGCAAAGCCCCATATTGTAACTCTATTAAAATGGGACCTTGAAAAATACTAGGAGGATACTAATGTTTATATCATTTTAAGTTATCTGATATCTTAAGCCAAGGAAGCCTCTTATAACATTATGGTGAAAGACTAGATACCTAATACTGGAATAATACAGCCATTTCGAAAACCTCAAACTATCCAGCTCCAAACCTCAAATATATTTTTTTTTTAATTTGACTGAAAGAGAGAGAAAGAATATAAAGGAGAGACATAACTAAAAATTACTCAAGCCCGTGAAATTCCTTAGACAGCAGAACTAGCAGTGAAGGCTAAACACTCCAGAGTCTGGGTGTTGGCAGACACAAAACACCGCCATAGCATGAAATCTGAAGTTTCAAAATGGACCTATTGCAAACTCTGGTAGGACTTGAATAACAAATCACAGCTCTGAACTCAAAGCACCAATCACAGCCAGGATCACAGAGCAAGGTGCTGGTGAGCTGATGTCTTTTTCTTAATTCGTAATTATGTGCATCTAAAACTGTGACATATTATTCACCATCAAACATAACTTCTTTGTGACTCTTGACCTGGCAGCATGTTTTGAACAACAAACACACTCCAGCTCTCAACATTTTTTTTTCCATATATGTCCACCAGTCTCACTGTATGACTTTTAGGTGAAACACTACAATCATGCCTTATTTATTTGCCTGAAAGACGATCTGAGCTTTCACTTCACTTTCCCACCGGTCAGTCCAGCTGCCCACTGCCAGAAAGCATTTTGCTGGGGACAGTGTGGTCCTATTGGAGCAGCAGGAATTCACAAACAGAGGGGGCAAACCAAGGTTACTGAGACAGAGGGCCCAGGCACGCTCCCAAATGAGGCAGGCGGCAACGCAGCCAGCACAATCTGGGGTCCTTCTGCTGACTAGCCACGCTAGGACTCATGGGAAGGGAATGCAAGACCCTGTCATGGGCCAAGTTTGGAGGAGTGTGGAGTGAGAGACAAACTGTTTGAAGAGGTCGGGGTTAGCACGCTGCATGTGTGTGTGTGTGTGTGTGTGTGTGTGTGTGTGTGTGTGTGTGTGTGTGTGTGTGTGTGTGTTTAAAAACCTTGACAAGTAAACTCTGGCTGCCATCACTCGTCACTTCTTTGTGTTGGAAAAGACCGCCCTGCCACACCCCGCAGTATTCCCGTGCAGGCCAAGTCTTCTCCCATTCCAATGCGGAGACATTAAGGGAAGAATAATCACTTTGGACGCAAGCTGCCAATTTAGTCTGAACTTATTTATCTCATTTAGAGTCAGTTTGGAGGGATATACACATGGCAAATACCGACTTTTCAGTTCCCACAGACAGAGGAAGAGAGACCGCTGGCAGGGCTGACAATGTTCCTCCATTGAGTGTTTCTTTACTGTAACAAGAGAGGGGGTGACAACGGTTTGCCAAACCCTGACAACTGCAATTCTGTCACTGCTCACTGCCAGTTTATCTGTTGGATTGTTTATTTCTGTGGATATTTTACCACTAATTCAATTTATTCTTGTGTTTGAAGCATTACATTCTAAATGTCTGTAATGTAATGTCCTGAAAAAGAAAGATTACCTTCACAAACATACACATATTCACATACACACCGTCGATGTGGAGGAAAATGGCCACCGTAGTGGCTCGCCTCCACCAAAAGCACATGATGCAGGGACCCCCCAAAAACTCATATCCTACATGGCTCTGGCTGCGCATACTAAATAGCCAGCACAGCACCCAAAGGGGATACAGTAATGCAACTGGAGATGGCCTCTCTTTTCATGGAGCATGCACACATGTAAGCACACACACTCACACACACATTAGGTTTAGTCTAATTAGCACTGCTATTTTCAGGGCTTGTTTGCGCAAATTGGAAATGTGTGATGTGAATTAAAATATGGCCAGGGTTTTTGTTCCCAATAAAAAAAAAAAGAAAAGGGGTTTCACCTTGCCCCTTTGTTGGGGCTCATACGAAAGTAATTTAGTCCAGAGAGAGAAAGAAAGAGAGAGAGGTACAAAAAGAGAGAGGTAGTAAAAAAAAGACAGAGAGAGAAAGAGAGAAATGGAGAGGCAGAAAGAGAAAGGGGGAGGGAGATACATTCCGTTTGGCCCAGAGTGAGAGGCACTGTGGGTGTCTGAGGGCCCTCGCTGCCAGTAATTGCTTCCATATAGGACCCGTCCACAGTCACACACACACGTATACTGTATGCACGCACACACAGTTCAAAATATAAGAGCAGACACTTCAATCCACCATTCAAAGAAAAAGTATAAAACAGTCATTTTCAGTACATGTAAGTATACAAAAATTTTGCATTAATTTAACCACCGAATCCTGTTTTCATAAAATGTGCCATAAAACAAAGAATAGGCCACAGAGCTACTGCACAAGCTGATGAGGCACGGTAACAGGTTACCAGCATGAGAAGGTACAAAAGGCCCTAAAATAGAGCGCCACATAATCCTAAAATTAAACACTGCTTTTTGTCTTTGGCTGTACATTGTTGCTGTTCACTGTAATAATAATGATAAAATTGAAGTCAGTGTTGCTGTTGCTGTTAACAGCTATCAACTACCAGTTTCTAATTCCTTTGTCAAAATTGTAACAGAACTGAACTACATACATATTACTCCATATTTTAAGTTATTTTCTAATCTTATCTACCGGTAGATCAAAATGGAAAGGAGCCTAAAGGCGCACACACAGACTCGTTCTTAACAAAACATGACTTACATCTAACAGTGATGTTCTTGTTTTTCTGTGAAGTCAGTTCGAACTGATGACAGAAGCTCCACTTTTTCCCAGTCTCACCTAGCACCAAGTCTCTTCTGCCGGTCTTCAATTCTTTCTAACATCTGTCTTTCCAGTGCTTATCTGTCTGTCTGTTGCTTACAGTCACTGTTGCTAAGCAACAGTTCACATCAGCAGGTGTAAATTAATATATTTACTGTGCATGTAAAATATTAAATAGTCAATGAATAGGATATGAGAATATTCTCCAGGTTTTAATCATTCTACATGGAACCAAATGACGGAATCTTTACTAGTTCAATAATAATATGATTATCACAAAATAAAGATTTAGTTAAGAGATTCCCAGCCACTGTACTCTCAAATGTTAAGTCAAAATTAATTTTAGATATGCTTTACTGACACGAACCATTATAGTGCTTCAGTCACAGATCTATGTTTTCTTCCCCCGTCTACTTGTATCACTGTGAGTTGTCTATATGTCAGTACATAGACAGTGTAGGCTGTCGTCTAATGTATTTACAGGTTCCTTCACCATACAGTGAGTATTACGTTCACTCTTTCTCAGTAACAGGAGTGGGTCTGAAAGGGGCAACAATAGCCATCTTCTACTCTGCTGTCAAAAGAAAACATACAGTATTAGGCATATGTAACCACATGTGGTTGTGGCTATATTAGACTGTCATGCACTACCTCTCATGTCAACAACAAAGTAAAAAATCTCCTTTTCCCATTTCTCCATACATATCATACATCGACTTACATCATTTCATACACAGAGAGAAAAGAGAGAATGAATTAGACAGGCTAGGAGACAGAGAAAGGAGAAAGGAGATGGAAATAAAACATAATAATTCAATAGGAAGGATGAAATGGAAGGAGCAGGTAAGCAGAGAGGTACATGTGTTGAATCTGAGTAATTTAAAGAGGAAATCAGTTTTGCCATTTAAACCAGTTATAGCCACTTTACCAGGTGCAAAAGTACATAGCAGCACAGAGTCTTAAACATGGACAGCAAAAGAGCCAACTGCATAAAAATGAATCTTAACTTTACTGGGTTCTGCTGGAGTTTAAATAGCAGATGGACTGCATGTGTGAGTTTGTGTGTTTGAGGTTCAAAGCGTTAATGTGACTAAGACCACTTGAGAATGTTAGCATGGCAAGTTGAACAGGTGGGGTCTACGTTTTACGCCACTAAAATGAATGAAGTCACCAGAGTCTGCCTTATACACACACATACACACACTCGACCACACATCCATGGTTCCCACCTGAGCAGTAATTTTAAATGACTGAATGGGCTGAGCTCACAAATCAAAGGCACGTGGAGTAAGTTGAAGATTTCCAATGAAGTGGCAGAAAAGTGTGCCTGTATGTATGCTGTACAGGTTTGTGTGTGTGTGTGTGTGTGTGTGTGTGAGTGTGTGTGTGTGTGTGTGTGTGTAAATTTCCAAGTAACAGACCTAAGGACTTGACTGCCCTCTCTGGGCTTGATCAGATCTTTAAGGAAGCTCAGATGTGACATAATATTTAATTATCTGAGAACATTAAACATTGCAGATATATATATAAAAAACTATCTGTATAGCATGCCTCTGCCACCACACACATGCTGTAGCCTATAAGAAGAGGACCCATAGGGAAAACTGCTGTAGATTGGTGAGCACTGTGAGTGTGTGTGT
Source organism: Micropterus dolomieu (assembly GCF_021292245.1). Taxonomy (NCBI): domain Eukaryota; kingdom Metazoa; phylum Chordata; class Actinopteri; order Centrarchiformes; family Centrarchidae; genus Micropterus; species Micropterus dolomieu. The sequence goes on along the minus strand of NC_060153.1, from coordinate 8,710,356 downwards.
GTGTGTGTGTGTATGTGTGTGTGTGTGTGTGTGTGTGTGTCCTGGAGGAGTGGCTGTCACTGTATCAGTTGCCACAGTAGATAAGGCAGTGTACCGCAGTGGTGCTAGTAATGATGCTGGGACCGCTGAGACAAGTGTAGGGGAGGTGTCTCTGCTGCTTCTTGCTGATCTCATCACATCACTTCACACACTTTTCACGCACAGCCTCACAACAATTTCCTCACATACACACAAAAAAAAGCGTGTTTACCAGCAGAAGAGACAACTTTTCATTTATGTAATGTTTTTTTGTTCCTATCCTCTGTCTCCCCATTTGCATCATCTGCTCTTTTACAAACAAGCAAAATATTCTGTATTTTAAAGACATTTGCTAATATATATTAAAAACAAAACTGCCACAGGTAGGGGAAAAAAAGTATTTAAACTACTGTAAAATTCAGGCCACTATGAAACACTATCTGACCTTAAAACCAGCAAAAAGCAACTAAAAAAAGAAAACTATAGAAATATGAGCCATGAGCCAAATATGAGCAATACTCCTCTTACTTAGATATATTGTTTCAGCAGTGATTACTCTTTGGAGTAATTTCTAGTCTTTACCAGTTTATTTAAGGGTGTTGTCTTGCAGTTTTAAAGAGGTGCATGATCAGTTTAACACATGATGTTGAGTTTACTTGTCATGAGGAGTAATACAAGGTCTGTGAAAACAGTTATACAATGTATTCTGTGGTGCTTGAGGAGCTATCTCAAGTCTGAGAAAATCATCTTATGATGTTATCAGGGTTATCAAAGCATTGACATGAGACAGAGTACCTGTTGTATTATTGGAAGTGTCTCTTGACAGTCCCCCAACCACATTGAAGTGCATTGGTTAAATCTCTGGAGCATGTCTTTACTCAGACTGGTCTGAATTTTCAAATGAGAAGTTATTTCTTAGATGTCTGGGATATTAATGTGAGAAGAATTTAATTTACTTTTCACACTTGTTTCACCTCTAGTTGAATAATACATTTGATGTCTTACTTGGAAAAATAAGTTCAATAATCAAATGCAAATTGGTGTTTGACAAGATTTATTTAAATTTTTTTTTAAAGATGTAATAAATATGGCAACTGGCTGAAAATGTGCAGTTAATTTTTTGATTCAAGGTGAAGCAAGCACACAGTCAATTCTTTCAATCAATTTGTTAGTGAATATCTGTTTTTTTCCTCTGTTAGCATCAGAGATGATTATGTGGAAAGTTTCACAGCTAAGGACTGCCTGGTGAGAGAAAACAAGAAGACCACACTGACTTTATGGACATATTTTTTTTCCTTTTCTCCACTATTAAAACGTGGAGCAGGCATCAGATGTCAGCTCTTTATTTCTGATAGCTGTTATTTAGGTGCCCTAGTTGGCTGGACTTCAGTGTTTGGCAGTCGTGAGCACCTCTAAGGAGATCAAATGAAAAATCTGGTTCAAAACCCGCACATATATAAAACAAGCTTTTATTTGAGTTCTTAGCAGTGCAACCTGAAAACAAAAGAAATATTGAGGAAAAAATTAAACGTATGTGATACAAAAAACAAATATATCTACAACAAGGGATTAATAGTTAAACAGTGGCATAGACACAAAAATATGCATACATGCATTATTTTTCCAATTCCCCACCAAAGGTAATCTTTTTCCGTCGGTCAACGTCACAGAGTCACACAGAGGATGTGGTAAGAGGTTAGTAAAACCCTATAACAGAAACCTCTACTGTCCTATGCATAACCCTAAACCACTGGTGTTTCCGCGTGTAGTGTTAGAGAGGTTTGTGGTACAAACGGGTCATGATCCAGCAGGAACAAGGCTTGAGAGGACATCAGAATACACTTAATCTAAACAGCATTTCCTACCTTGGGCCGTTGCTACACAAAGCAAGCCAAAACCACACAGTGCCTATACACACACAGTCAGGAGCTGTGTGTTTGTGTGTGTACTGTGAGGTTGTGAAGCCGGCTGGGTCAACCTTAATCAAGGGGAGAACGACAAGAAAACAAGCACAAGCTCAACTAAACAAATGGGGGGCAGAGGGATTCACAGAGGAGAGACAGAACCCAAACAAACTATAAGATTGATAGAAATGAAGATTAGTGCAAGGTGGGGAGGTAAAGAGGGGGTCCTTAATGTATGTGACACAACCAAACATGCGCACACACACAAACTATTTTTTCCTCAGGTCATGCATAGTCCTAGCTAGAGGCCGCCAACAAAGCTTAAACAGTGGGATTAGCTGAACACAACACTGACGCTTTGGCTTGTGTCTGCATAAGGGAGAGAGAAGGCACTGTAAACTGTTTACAGGGGAACGCAGGGTTACGCTATGTGTGTGTGTGTTTACAATGCAATATTGTGGCTTTTGTGATGTGTCGACTCCTCTCTGATTGGACCGACAGTGGCATGTGTCCATACACAAACACACAAACTGCTTACAGTTCCGAAGCTGGTTACTGAAATGTATTTAACAACACACACACACACACACACACACACACAACTACAGAGAGCTTGAGCCCTGTGTAACTTGTGCATCACTTGGCTCTCTCACTGAGGTTTTCTTTTATCCGTTTATGAAAGTAAACTGAGATTTACTATCCAAAAAAAATAACACATACACTTTCTTGTTCATCTTCAATGCCATGGCCAGATTATCCTGCTACAGGACCCCAGGGCAAAAAAAAAAAAAAAAAGCAACGATGATGAATGTCTTAAAACAAGGTACACAAGGACAACACAGGGGCTTAAGGACCAACATTAGTCATCTTTCATGTCAGCTGAAATTGTTCTTTTTTGTGGTATATAAAATCAATATTTTCCCAATAATCAAATTACCACAAACCAGCAGACTTTGTTTTTGGTGCCCTATAGGGGTGAAGACACTGACCATGCAATTGAAATGTCAAATGGTTCAAGTCGATCAGGGAAGTTTTGTTTCATGTCATCCCTCTTCTCTCGCCCCTAATTTCACCTCTCTCCTGTTGCCATCAAATAACAGCAACAATGCATGTTCCCCTTAAAAAAGTGCCAGTGTAATTTTGAATTAGGGTTTCTTACAGTACTTTTGGAAGTCTTGGTTTCACAGCGCCTTTATTCAGTGCCATGCAGATATTGTTAAACGTGGCAAACACAAACATAGACTGGATATGACATTTCACCTCTCTGTGCCTTCAGCAATCAAGCCACTGTGGGAGGATTGCATGTTTCTTTTTCAAACGAATCACTCCATCCTTTACACCTTTTGCTCAGTGGCACGAATATAGACAAACAGAACTGTCCAAAATTTTCCACAGCAAACAAAAGTTAGGCTCTTTTAAGTGTGCCTTCACATATTTTTAAATGTTTGATGCTGCCTTGTGCCTCGCAGCAAATGTAGTAGGCAAATCTATGTCACTGCAGCGTTTGTTTCTTTTCTTTTTTTTTAAGAAGAAAAACTGTTTGTTGGGCCACATTTGCTGCTTGATATGAAAGCATTTTCAGGTTCAGGAAGCTGAAAAAAAAAGCTGCTGAACAGAACAAAAGAAAAAAGCGGGGAGTTTTGAGTCAGGCCTGCTTGCTAACAGTTTCTGACTCATCTCAGTAAAATGACCCCTAGTGTTCCTTAGTGCTCAAAATAAGAGTGGCAGCTACATGCTAAAACAATTAGCCCCTCCTGCACAGGCTGAGGAACAGCTTGTACATTAGGAAGCTAAACAAGTAAGGGAGGCTGAAGAATATGGCACAAATATAATCTGTGTGTGTATGTGTGTTTGCGTGTGCGTGAGTGTGTGACAAAGTGCCTCCCTCAGAGAAAGAGGCTCTGATTGTACAGACAGAGTGGCTGTGTGTGATAATGGTTTCCATTAACCTGGGCTGAGTTGGAGGACCTGTGAGACTCTCCATTCATTCCTGTCTCTCTCTTTCTCATTCTCTTTTCCTGTCTCTCTCTTTTACACATACACACACATAAACACCCATAAGTATATGGGCCCTTATAGTGACACAACCTGCTAGAGAAGTAGGCCATTTCATTGTGTGACGATGGGCAAAAGGGTCAGATCAAGAAACCTGAAGAGTGCCCAAAACATTTAGCATCCCAACCATTAGGTGTACTTCTGTGTTATCTGAAGAGTAGATATGCGAAACGTGGCCCTTCACACATTGAGAGCCTCTAACTTTCTACATCAATACAGCTCGCAGCCAAGTGAGTGAAGGAGAGGGTGAGGAGGGATCTAAAGAAATGCGGTAGAGGGCAGGAAAGAGACTGAGGCAGCAAAAAAGACCTTTCTTTAGTCCCATCTTTACCTGGACACTCTCTATTAGAGCAATACTTGTAAAGCACAATGCTCCTCAGACATGCTTTGACTAGAACTATGATGTGGACTTGTACCGCAGTGGCTCCAGCGAAAGCATGTCACGTAGTAGTGAATAGGAACAGAGGAGGTAGTGTAGCAATTATTGCAGAGAAGCCATTAAGGGCCAGGGGTGGCTTCTTAAGACTATCACAGCAGCTGACTAATGGACAACCTTGTTTCCCCACTTGCTCACATCTTGGATTTATCTTTTCCAGTGCTCTTGAAATAAATAAAAAAATCCAGAGTATTCAATATGCTGAGCAGAGTTTTTACAAAGCGAAAACATGGTTTTGTTCCTTTAATGGCATTTGTATGTGTGGGTGTATATAATATTGTGTGTGTGTGTGTGTGTGTGTGTGTGTGTGTGTGTGTGTGTGTGTGTGTGTGTGTGGGCATATGTTTGTTTCCTCTATCTAGTGCAGGTTTGGCCCCAGGGCAATGAGTCCCCAATGCCACCTCCATACTTTTCCTCCCTGTACACAAGACATGTACTGTATTACTACATTAAATATGATAGTAATCTAGTACACAAATAATGAAGAACAAACAGTGCTCCTCAGGGTGACCAATGTTTTGTGTAAGCAGACAACATTGTCTGATAATTAGCAAATAAGTCATTATGGAAAGAAGTGTGTCCACAAAAAAGAAAATCAAGACCTGCAAACATCCAAAATAAGTCATTTGAACACAGGTAATGTTTAGTGAGTGTAGTTCACTCTTTGAGAAATAAAATATACAAACTAGGTTTAAGCAAGCTCGTCCATAATAATTAATGTTCATAGATGTATGGCAAAGACTTTAGTTAACTTTTCATACAAGTTACTTGTTTATTTCAAGTTACTTGACACCACTGTCACCTGAACAGGGCCAGCACATACTAAAGTTAATTTACCTATCACATGCACTTATAAATCAGTGTGATTTCATACCACCACCATAAGCATTGGAGTTCTGTTTTTGTGAATCATGGGCTTAGAGCACAGAGTGTAATGCTTAGGTGGCATGCAAGCTCACCTTTTACCCAAGTGTACCCAGTGCATTAAACTGCATTTGGCTGTGTCTACATTCAACAACAACCCTGTACATAAACTGACTATTTCCATAATCATCCTGTTTATGATCCACATATTGTTTTTAGTTTCTGGCAATGCTTCTATTAAGCCATGATTCCACATTACCACATAATGTCAGTTATTACATCTACAGGTCTACTGTACCTCAATAGCAGTGAAAAAATAATGCTTCAGGTGCTACTTTTGCCAGACATGTTGGAAAGAAGGCGATGAAGCGTGCAGCTTCATCTCCTCCTCTATCCTCTAAACCTGGTGTTTTTGAATGAAGATGTGGACTGAGGATTTGTGGGAATATGTGGTCCAGAGGAAGGTGAGTGATGTAGAACTGAGAGAGAAGTTTTAATTGTCTTTAGATTTTTCATGTATCTGAGAAAACGGTGCTTGTTCATAGCCGGACTAGAATGTCTCCAACCTTCCTAATGATGCATCACCTGGGAAACTGTGCACCTCTCTGCAGAAGTGTGTGTGGTCATATTGCAACAACCTGCTGGAGGTTGTGCTTGATTTAATATTTGGAGCTGGTGTAGGTAATTGCACAAAGTATGCCACTCAGATAACAAAAACAATATCTGCTGTCTTCAGATGGCAGTATAAGGAGTTAACCAACAGAGAGAGAAAGCCCTCATACAGCAAGCAAGCTGTTGTGAGTGACAAATGCTGATAAGAATCAATGCTTTGATTATGTTATTGCCACAATCAAAATAAGACAAAAATGTATTATTTTTACTCAAAAGTGTGCTGGTTAAAGAATGCCTTATTAAAGTCCAACAGACAAAACATTGAATGGATGCGCCTCCAGTGACTTAATTGTCCACTGCAGAGTGTGCATCATTGCAATCAGGTTTAATGCGCATGAACGCTGTAAATGTTCTTATCAAAGTTGCTATGCCTTGCTATATTACCAGTGATAAATTTTTCCTCTCCCTTATGGAAGTCACCAAATTGCCTAACAAGCACAGATGAGGAAAAAACAAACTCACTGCGCCTGAGGAAAATGAAAATCCTTGAATTAGGATTGGTTTTTAAAAAAAAAAGAAATTAGGGTTTGTGTATTTGTGTCACTGTCACAGTTAAGTTTGTTTTATGTGAATGAATACTATGTGTATAACTTTATATATTTTATTTTACTTACACAATGACAGCTCATGCACAACCCCATGCACATACACACACAAATACCTCAGTGAAGTGTGTGTGTGTTGAAATGACACAGCACTTATTAGCATTTCATTGCCATGGGTGCCTCTGCTGTTTGCCCTGGGCGTTGCTGTTAGCAGAATCCAACATCACAGACATAAATCAAGAAGTGGGGGAGAAAAGAGAGACAGAGAGAAAGAGAAGTGGGGAATTATAGAGAGATAGAGAGAGATAGACTTGATGCTGAATTAAACATGCTTTGATTGTGACTGGAGATGAATGTGTGTATGGCCTGTAAGTCAACATGCATGTTGGCACCTCTTAGCCATGCTTAACCTAGCATGAGAGCTAACAGTGGTGAGCTCTGAGGCCAAATCACTTACGTGTCTGTAGGGAAAACAAAAACTGAGGAAAAAAACTTACCTTTGGAATGGAGAGACAGCGGCAGGCGCACATGGGGAAAAAAAGAAAACATAGAAGTTAGACTTCTATTTTTTACACAGATACAACTGATTTTTATTTTGTTAATAACAAAGGATAGCAGCCCAGCATTGACAACTATGAACAAAACTGCATAAAAACAAACAAAGTAGAAGAATGATGACATTTCTTCATCAAAGTCTAATCCATACACACATTAAACACACTGTCACTCTTCGCTATTGCAGGAGGCTCTGTAACGCTAGTGAAGGGTTAACCCTAATGGAGACAACCTTGCTTCAGATGAGATGTGCGGCTGCTCTTGTGGCGGTAATGGGAAAATTGCACTGAGAGGAAGGACACACGCAATTAGAATCTGGCAAGTCGGTTGGTGGTGGGTGGTGGAAGGTGGGGAGGGAGATACAGGAGGAGCAAAGGAAAGGGAGAGAGGGACGAGGAAGCAGGGCCCACCGGACAAGAAGTGATTTAGTTGAAAGCTGGCTTTTTGTGCACTGGGCAAACGCCACTCGCTGTCTGCTGGCTGGGGCCTGTCCTCGCCCGCCTCGGTGACAGCAGCCCAGATGTCAATCAAATTAGCGTCCATTTACTGCTGATTTGCCCGTGTCATTCGCAATATCCCCTTTCTGCCACTGATGGGGTGGCACAGAGAGGAGGGAGTGATAGAGGAAGAGAAAAGGGGAGGGGAGGAGATGGAGGGAGAGTCACTTTATTGCAGTATTTTTGCGTGAATGTCATCTGCCCACTTATCACACATTCCAGTGGGACGGAGTGAAGGAGGAGAGGAGGAAGAGAGGAGATCCTTTGTTCCATGGAGTGGCTCACTAGCACATGCAAATAGGGCAGCAGCGTCAGGGGAGAGACTGGCGCGGGTTTTAATGGAGTTGGGGCAAACTCATTTTACAGCAGAGAGCCACAGAAGAGGAGGATAATAATATCACTGTGTGTGTTTGTGTGTCAGCGGGATGGTGTTTATAAGACACTGGGCCAATAGAATATTTAAAATAAAAAAGTGCCGCCTGCAATCTGACTTAGATGAATGAACAATATTTCAAAACATCAGCAGCCTTTATCTTTATCCTTTATAGTAGGCCCTACTTTTGTTTTACTTCATATGCAATTGTGCTTCCTAGTGGTGCTGTTTATATACCCTGGCAGACTGCTTAGAGACACCAAACACAGACAAAAAAAAAGAAAGGGGAGAGGAAGAAGGAGTGAAAAGGGGGGGAGGAAAAAAGGGTGTCCTGATTGATGCCGTTTGATTCAATTTCCAGCGTGTGGAGACATTTCACGGCCCCGGGGGCCTCTGTGTCTTCACAGGAGCAAAGGAGGGAAAGATGGTGATAGGCTAGACAGAAGGGGAGGGAGGGTGGGTGTGCCGCTCACTAATTTGAGATGTGCCTTTCAACGATGAAGGGAGCTGATGTTCAACTTATACTCCAAATCTCTGGTAAAAGACACACCTAATTGGCTTGAAATAGAGGCAGGGAGCAAGAGGGGAGAGAGTGTAGAGAGAAAAGCTTATGTTCAAACATTTGCTGCATGCCAACCACAAACACACACACACAAACACTCACATATACAGTCATTATGAGAAAAGAGGCTGTGTCTGAAGTGTGTATTGAACAGCACACGTAGAAGTGTTTTTATCAGTTGTCATCTGCTTTGATGGCTTTCAACTATTCATTGATCTCATATGTGACAGCTGGTTGGTGTAACCCAAAATGTAACTCTGTGACATTTACATGTAGTGAAAATGGTGTGATGATAAGTTGATTGATGGTGTGTAGCTTTGCAAACGCCCCCTGCTCTTTGACACATAAGTACTATATATGGAAATGAAATGAAAGTGCATTTTATTGCACGTAGCTACATCTGTCATTAACATAACATGGCCACCGCTTGATGAGCAGTGGGAAAAAGCACCATTCCAGTGCCATTCAGTTGTCAGGTCCCAATGAGAGACAGAAAATGCATATGGAAGCTTGTGTGCTGGCTTGTACACACACACACATACACCCAAGGGGAGGGTGGAGGGTTGGGCCTGTCACTGCTCCGTCACTGACTCCTTCCATTTAATGCCGGTCCTGTCACGACAAGACAGGAGCAGAATGAAGTGGATCACCTACAGGCACCACACCTCGCTTGGTCTCTCTCTGGCTGCCTGATGATCTTGCTGAGCACAGACACAAGGCACTGTCACCCTACAGTTCACATCAAACATGTGGAGCTCTCTGACTATACAGGACTGAGGACCGCAAATTAGGTCCTGCAGCAAAGATTTTAGAACGTTTGAGAGAGTTTTTTTTCAAAGGTAGAAATATAGGCTGAGGGAGAGAGGTGATCACTGTCTCTGTGTGGGTAAATTACCTGAGTTGATTTCAGTCCAATCTGTCTCTCAGTCTCCAGAGGGGAAGAGAAGTGGTGTGGGGGTGACATTTCCCAGAATTCACTGTATCCCTGCCCTATTCCCTCTAGGTAAACACACACACAATCTTTGAAGCAATACCAGACATTCTACATCACCAGTTGACAGACAAATACGCACATTCTTCTTTTGCAAATGACGTCACGCATGGCCTACGCTTCTTCCCTCCATCATCATCCCCAAATTTCCTTAATGCATTATTAGGAAGGCATGAAGTAGCACCCATGTGCTTTTAGTTTGTGTGTTTGATTGCTGCTTCGCTTCAGCAATGGCTACATTGGGCCTTCAGTGGAGAGAAAGTGAGACAAAGCCGACGAGAAGCAGAGGAGAAAGAAAGAAAAGAATAGAAAAGAAAACGGAGAGATTAAGTCAAGGAGGAAAAGAAGAAAGTTAATGTCAGGATGTGCCCCATAATGACTAGTATAAGCTCTAGTGGGAGCTTCCTCTCGCGCCAGTTCCAGCGAGGGTAGCTTGATTGGGGATAATTGGCTAGCCTTCACTAGCGGTTAGCATCCAGGCGTGGAGACAGGGGAGGGCACAGGGGCTTGGCACACACACACACACACACACACACACACACACTTACACTCATACATGTACACAAACATATACACATTTGCAAATACAAATTCATGCCCAGAGACACACAGGATAGACCAGAGTTGAGTGAGAAAAGACGATTTCCAGAAATTAGTACCAACAGCTCTACTGTAACTTTATATTTATTTATAGAGGTCATATTATGCTATACATCACAATAACAACTTTATGTCCATTGACTGCCTGGAGGGTAGCTAGTGTTTGGAAGGGAGAGGAGAGGTGTGTGCTGCAGCTCAGTGTTTTTCCACCAGTGTTTTTGAGGGCGTGTTGGACTAGCCACTTCACAAGCGTTAAATGAGACGCATTTTGCTTTCATCCCTGTGACGTCACAGAGATGAAAGGGAAATGGCTGGACTAAAAACGAGCTGTTTTCAGGCAGTTCAGAGCAGTGTTTTCTGTGGGAGATGGGAACTCCTTTTGGGGTAGCATAATACCACCTCTTTAAGAACACAAGAGTAAATGTAACATCCTATATCGATCTACAGTCACGTGTAGCTGATGTACACAAAACCATTTTAAATGTATTTATTTAAGTTATGTTGCATGCTTAAATGTACTTCTGTGCTGTTTTCCATAAACTGATCACATTAGAAAAGGCTTTGAGCTCCTGCAGAGCACAGCAAACATTTAATAGTTGTGCAAAGTTGCATTTCTCTGATGGCCTTCTCAAGCTCCTATTAATCACAGTCTAAAAGTAAAGCTATAGGCGGCCGGGATGGGAAGGAGCGCTCGTAAAACAACACACACTCCCTGTAGCTACAACCGCACACACACACACTTTCCTTTCAAAGAGATAATTTTACAGAGCCACCCGCTCCCCCGGCCTTCTGTTGTACCAACAGCGGCTCCATCAGAGCTTTTGTGCCCTCCGGCTCTGGTGACTGTACGAGCCACATGTTGACAGCTGCCAGCCAGTGACTCAAAGAAACACAGCAGTCCACACTCAAAGGCAATAAAGAGGGTGTCTTTGGTTAAAACAGAACTGTTAGGGTCACAGAGATCTAAGAATAAATCCCCTAAAATCTTCATACATGTGACTTTTGACATATGAATTCATTTTAAGTCCCTCTTGTAACTCTTTTGGAAACTGACCCTGCAATGCATTACAGTAGCTAAATTACTTTGTTGTGGTAAAGACTGGGCTTGACCATTAAAAAAATGTATTTCAGATTTGTCTGACTAGTATTGCGATTGTAATTTAAATTGTGATTATTTCAATTGCTTGCTGATGAGATCCGGCCAGGCTTCTTTTGCTCATCCATTATAAAGATATAATGTCCTCATAAATTTGAGCTTAATATTGAAATATACTCATTATATTCAAGAGTGGCCAACTCCTTATTTTTTTCAATCATAGAAAACAATAGAATGATGTTTCTTCTTCCACAAAACCATCTTCAGCAAACCGTGAAAGCACAGACATTAGCATTCAGAGAGCATATTAACCAGACATCAGCAAGGATTTCGTTATTGTTGTTTGGCATAGTCACAGAATTAACGGTAACAAGCTACAGATGAGTAAATTAGTTTGAAACAGTCTTTATAGCCAGTGAAATCAAAGTGAAGTCACAGGCTGAAACTTCCACTTACTACAGCTTGTTCAGAAAATGTTAATTATGTATATTGTAATTAAAATTGCAGCTCTTAAAAATTTCAAATTGCAATTTCCATACAAATGTTTGTCATTGAGCCCTAGGTCAAGAGTAACTTAACACAACACATGTTAATTATTTGTCTGTTTTTAGATATTTTTTTAATTAGTTATTTGTTACTTTACATTTTTGCATTTTGTTACCTAGTTATATTCCTATTTTTCTTATCCAAAAGCTGGACTGCTTACTGTGTACTCTCCAAAAAGCTCACTAGCTGGAGAAAAACATATTAGCCCAAAGTGGAAGTATGTATGACATATTTTTCATATATTTGACATATTTCCTTACAACCCCATTCAGTGACGGTTCTGTTGACTTTCTGTCCAAAAAAGTTTTAATTTACCCTCAAAATCATAAATAAACTTATATACATCTAAGAACATGTACAAACCTTTAGATAAAGTTTTTTTTTGTATTTGTTTAATAGTTAACATGAAAGTATTCCATTCCGGCTCTGCTTCTGACAAAAAAAGCAGGTCAGAGATAGCTGTAGTTCCACCTTTGTCATTGCACAACAAAGCATTGTCTTCTGAGCTGCTGTAACAACACACATCACTTCTGCTGTAATCAGTAAAGTTCACAGAGAGCTTCCTCTGGCCTGCCTCACACACACACACACGGACTGGATGGCTTAATGAATTAACGAGGGTCTGCAGTCACACCCCTCACTTCAAGAGGTTCAAGGAGGTGGACAGAATGTGAGGCTGGAGTGGAGAGGGGACTCAGGGGGCTGTTTTGAATGGCAGGAAATCCCTAAGATGTTTTCTGTACTCTCTGCCACAACCTCAGGCCCTGCTAAGGTGGTGAAGGGAAATTGTTTTTGTGACACACTCACAACACTGCGTTGTTCTTCCTTTCTTTCTTGGTCTGTTGCTTTTCTCTTATGCCTCTCTTTCACTTTCCTGTCTCTTTCTCCCCCTCTCTCTCTCTCACTCACTCACTCACTCACTCACTCACTCACTCACTCACTCACTCACTCACACACACACACACACACACACACACACACACACACACACACAAACATACATAAACATGTCTTACACAAACCCTCTTTCTGCAGCCAAATGTCCTGGGAGAGGGAGGCCAACGTGCCCTTTCACTTAAAACAGCACACACACACAGTGGAGTGTCAGTGGGCAGGGGAGTGTCCCTGTGCAGGAATGCGGGGATGATAAGTTGTGGAGGTGTCAGGGGAGAGACCCATGCTGTTACAGCCAGACACCTAAAAACACTCCACCCAGCCTCCAACTCCTGTCTGATTCTTTCTTTTTTCCTCTTCTCTGTTTTACCCTTCAGTCCTTTTCTTTATTCTTTTAAACTTTCTTCTCTCTTAGCCTTTACTCTTCTTGTCTGAATAAACCTTCACTTCCACCTCTGTCCTGGACACTGATGCTTCATCCTTTGGTCTGCTTAAACCGTTCCCCAAAAATAATTTCCCTTTATCAGTCTCTCCCTGTTTGTTTTTCACTGTACAAATTCCTTGGCTCAGTGTAAGATCACAGGCTTAGCAGATGTATTAGATATTTCTGGGCAAGATGGATTTTGACTTTAAATTATTTGATTAAAGTTTGAATGTACATTATCTTAAAGTATGTTTGTCCCAGATAGCTTGGGATTTACAGTTTAACGGTGGCTGTTTTGTTGGATTTTACACTTACTTTAATATAGTGTTTCACTTTAATTGATCCTTCACTAAGCACCCGCCACCATTAGCTGTTGTTAGGCCTGTCAAGAACATATGCAGTTGCAAATATTGATATTGCGAGCTCAAACTGTCAGCTGTCACTGGCAGATTTATCAGATGAAGCTAGATAATTTGCTAACATTCCTATAAGTCTCTGTTTGACTGTTTAATGTCTCCGGCTGACTTGTTTTTAAATGAGACTCTTTTAAAAAGGAGTCTAGATGGCTTTATACAAAACAACTTGTCCCAGACAAAAAGTTAGCATCCTTATCATTTGAGGATACTCAAACAGTGCATTTTGTGTTGAAGACAAAATGCACTGTTTGAATTTTGCAAAGCAGAGCTAGCTAGTCCTAGTGAAGTATGATAAGGAAAGAAAGATCATATTGTTATTTTGTTCTAACCCACCACTCCTAACACTTTGCTGCTTTGCATAATACATATATTTTAACAGGATGTTTTCACTTTTAATGCTACAACACAAAAGGCTTTAAGGGTATAAGACTAACTGATGTGTTTGTCGGGTAATTTTGGTATGAGGTTGCTGGATCGAGTGCACAGAGCAGGGTAGAGTGGCTAACGTTACCCTGAACACTGATACCATACAGAACAGGCTTCCACACGAGAGAAAATACTAATTGGCTTTTTGTTTTTGTTTTTTACCGAACCTGTAACCCCCACAATGTGACATACAATGTAGTTAGTTAATGATGTGCCCCATGGCCTAGGAAGTAATGCTTGGTAACTACTGTAGAGTAAGCCTGGCATGCTAGCATGTTTACAGTTGCAGCTTACAACAGAGCTAAACACATTGTTTAATGTGTTCCTTACATTTTTTTTCGGATATGGTTTTTGGTTTTGGAAAGGCTATCGACAAAGATACCAAAGTCTTTCTTGACAAGTATTGCTTTTACTAATTCCCACAGGACACTAATTCAAAACAAAAGCTTGACAGGCTTGCTGTGCCTATCTAAGCTATGATTGGACAATCACTGTTTGAGGGAGGGGTTTAGGAAACAGTTAGTTACCATCTACATGTGATATACTACTTTATATACATTTTTTAGCACATTTTGTGTCTACCTAAGCTCTTTACCCAAACCTCTCTGACTTAATCTCTTTCTCTCCCTGTTCCCTCCCTTCCTCAGTCATGATCCCTCAGAGTGACCAGGTCATGGTGACATCCTGGCTCTGCTCTGACTGCTGCTGCAACAGATTCATACAAGAAACCACACAAGAAAACTGACTAACTCTACCTAACCACAGGTTTGAGTGGTTTAGTGACTTAAGAGGAGCTGTCCTGTATTAGTAGCACAAAAAAGTGTCCACAGAGGACCGTAAACTGTGTCTAAAGAAAAGAATCTGACCAATTTTATCTTCCGCTTCATAGGGAACAATAATCCCCATTCACACCATTAACAGTTTATCAGGCACGCATGCCTTTTACACAGTTTGAAACTCAGACAGTTTAGTGAATTGCTTATAGGGGTGCTGGATTATATAAGGTAATTGAGGACACTTTATCAAATTTTTAAAAAAATATATGAAACAAGAACAGGATTGTTATCTTGTAGTTTGGAAAACACATATTTTTAGAAGAACACTGAAAGTATAGAAAGAATCCCTGGTTCCATGATTGAAGTCCAACTGGGGACCTTTGTTGCATGTCAATCTCTGTCTCTCTCCCGTTCATTTCCTGTCATCTCTCCAATGTCTGCTATTTAATAAAGGTAAAATGCCACCAAAAGTAATTGTAAAAAATGGAATGTTAGTGAGACAACAGGTTGCCAGTGTATGAGAAGACAATGCATAGCCCTTGCAGGAGCAACAAGCAAACCGCGCTGCCCCCATCTCCCACTTCAAATTGCATTTCCCCTTAATGATTACCACTATAAATATGGCAGCACAGCATTTTACTCTCCTTGTTATCCTCTGATTTTTTTCATGGTTTTGGAATTATGAAACCCTGCTCCTCCGAGTACCAATGAAAAGCCTGCTTTGTACCTTATGTATTTATCAGTCATTTTGTTTGCAGGAATTTTGGTTAAATTCTGTTTTTCCTTTTCTGTTTTTTTTTAATACATGATGCCGGGTGTAGAAAGCGGCTGGCAGTAGCATAGAAGGTGACTCATGCCAATAAAGACTATTGAATAAAAGCAGATGTTAAAACTTTCCCTGGCAATTAAGCATTGACTAAGCGCTGAGAAGTCATGTGAAGATTAAGGAAACTGCGCTGTTTGTTCCCAGGCTGCTATGATATCACCTGGTCTTTGAAGTCCTTCTCATAGCTAATGACAGTGAGAGGAAGCATAACTTTGCGTTTATGTATGTGTGTTTGCATTGGAAAAAATATTCTTTGACGTAAATGTGTGTGTATGAATTTGAATGTGTGTTCTGCACCTGAAGTGTATCAGGTCTTGAGTGTGTGGGGAATGAGTGTTAGCATTAGCGTCAGTTACTGGGAGCTGATGTGTTGAGACCTGTTTCCCTGTTAGACCATGCTTCTTCCTGGCTGCCTGACTGGCCCACTGTCTCACCCCACCCTGCTGCAGACTGGGAAGAGTGTTTGAGCTTGTACTTTGTGGCAGGACAAGGTGTACAGGGTGGGATGGTGGCTTAGAGAGGCTTCCCTTTCTCTTTCATTTGTGCAAATAATTTCAACAGGAAGCGGTTATCAGAATGGACAGATCCAAAGGGCTTAAACACATGCAGAGACATTTAATGGACAGACACCCAGCAGTTGAGGCAGGGTATGGTTTTTAGCACACTTTAACACATACATACACACAATGAGAGGGTACAGCTATTTCATGGTCTGTCAACAAAGCTGAGCATCTAATAACAGTGCTGGGCCAAGCGGTGGCTGAAGCATCCCTTTTAGCCCATCATGACTTAAGTGGCTGGAAAAGGAGTTAAAGCAGCGACGGGGAGACGGGTGGACGTGAGGTAATTGTCCGAACCAGGTGGAGTGGTTCCCAAATGGGGGGAAGAGAGACACGGGTGAGCAAGCAGGAGGATGGACGGACAGGTTTATCGTCATGACGACAGGCGCTCCATTCCATTGCAGCGGTCACCTCTTCAGAGTCGTCAGTGGGGATCAGTTCAGCCCCATTGAATACGTCACGGGAAAATGAGTAGGTTGTCCCAGACAACTGTCAACACCGGGAGTTTGGATGGAGTGACAGGAGGTGAAGGCTCCAGAGTCCGCGAAAAGAAACAAAGAGGGGACTGCTGTGAATGAGAGGTGATGAAGGAGGAAACCAATTCTGCCACAACACCACGATAGCCCAAACTCCTCCAAGTGGGAGTGAGCTTAGCTGAATACAGCTTTAAGTTTATGATCACACAAACCAAAGGCCTCTGATAAATCTCACAGAGGTTTCAAAGGACAATCAACAAACTTTCTTGCTTGAGGCCTTACCTTGTTAAATTTCTGTTTATCATTTCATACGGTCGTCATAGCTTTAGGCTGCCATTCAGGGTGCGGTGAACACAGCAAAGCGATCATGAGAGGAAAAAATTGATCGATATTTTAGTGACAGCCGCAGGACATCTGATAGATGCCCCCCTCCTCGCTCTTGACTGTAACCGTGCAATTACACACACACACCGCTTCCTGTGTCCATCCATAAATCACAGCATTCACAAGACAAAGAATGTGACACAGAAAGCAGGCAGGGAGGAGGGCTGTTCACTGCCAAAGTGCCTGGGGAGGAGTGGGTGGGGTGGAGGTGGAGGTGGCAGGGGTAGATTGAGATGGTGGATAAGACTGACAAGGATGAAATACCGCCCCCGTCCTCTTCTCCAACAAACATGGGTAAAGATTGTGCAGTACAGGACACATCTGAGGCCTGTGCCCTTGTCTTTCCCTGCACTCCCTCCCTCTTCACCTCGCTCTTAAGGGGGCGCTGGGGAACATTCCTGGGCTCCAACTCCTCCACTCTGGGCATTAATCCCCTACAGCTGTGCCCCTTACTCCCTGTCTCCCTCCCTCTTGCCTCCCCCCCTCTATCTCACTCCCTCAGTCCTGCCTTACCCCAGCTGGCCCTTCCACACTCTTAATACATTTTTCACAAGCTACTCACAAGTGACACATGTAAAGCAGGCCAGCTCAGTCACTCTACATTCACCAAAGGACACACACATCGACATGGTGACACACATTCATGTACATACTACAAATATATACATAAAACCATGCACCGCATGCATCCTATTTTATGCTGTTTAGGTCTCCTACAGTCCCTGGTAGATAGAAACACAGTGTCACATACACAAGCACACAGCTGCAAATGTACACAGAAAATCCCCTCTGGCTGTGCCCCAAAGCCTCTGCTGTGAGACTAGGTTGAGGGCCTGAGGCCCCAGCATCACACACCAGGACCTTAGGATAGCCCAACATGACTTCTCTCCCTTCCTTTGAGACAGACTCCAGCTCCTCCCTCCATATTTAATACTGAGACAGAGGAGCGACTCGCGGAATAATGTACGGGGGGGTCTGTGAGAGACATAAATTATGGAAGAAATGGGAGATAGAGATATTCGGGTACTGTAGCTATACGAATTGTGAGACTTTGTCAATTACAAAATACAAAAACAATATTTGATCAGTTTCTTCACATCTGAGGCCATATGCTCTTTATTATATCCCTGAAGCTAAGTAAATCAGATTTTGCAGTAATCGTGTTGCCAAACATAGTGATTATTGCTAAGTGATATTTAACCAATTATCACCATGTTAGTTGTTAGGATAACAAATGAAGACCCGCTGCTGTTGGCTGAGGTCAGGGTCTGACCATGGAGGGCCATATCACTATCTGTATTTTCATGGTTTATGTGTGTCTGTGCATATTGCCATGAAGATACATGCATGTTTTAAGTTGTGTGTTGTCCATCTGTATGACAACTGTGTGTCTCACTATGTGACTGCATTCAAAGGATTTCAAAACTCAACGTGACCAGACCACACTGAGGAATGTGGTTCGGAAGTATTGGCCCCCCCACCAACTCTCTGACAGACAGGAACGGAGTTAATAAGCCATGTCTCAGGAGGGGCTGCTGTGTGTTTGTGTGTATGTGCGTGTGTGTGTCTGGATGTCAGGATGCAGGGGCTCGCAGGAGTAAATTAAAACACACTTTAATAAAGTGACCAGAGGCAAGGCCTGTAGGCCACCTTCTTCACACACACACACACACACACACAAACACACACAAATGTGGACACACTCCTCTGGGACAGGATGGAGAGGTATCCTGGTGAATGGAATGTGGACAGACGGGGAGACAGCGGCAAAACAGTCCACCGGACAGAAGAGAAGAGTACAGAAGAATGGAGAAAGAGGGAGGAGGGGGACAGAGGTCAGGAGAAGCAGCCTTATAGTGTTTCGAGCTCCTCCACTCAGGCCAGGTGTCTCCCAACCAAATAAACCACTTCACTACATAGCTGTACCTCCCACTGGCTTCTGAAAGCATCCTGTACACGTAACTTCAACCTCATACCTTTTCTCTTAAACTAGGCTAAGAGTAACACAGTTTTATCACAGAGAATATATGGTTGGATTCTTTACCCATAGAAAAAAGCAAACTCCAGGACCCCGCTTAGAACCCTGAAAAGGACCTACTGCACTTAAGTCAAAACTGGTCAGTTTTTGAATATGTTTCATGGCGACTGGTGACTTAAATGTCATTTGTCAATGAAGAAAGAAAAAAAATCATTTGAGATTTGACTGGTGCTCTTTTTATTACATTTCATCCCTTCTGCAGTAGTTGAATGGCACACAATTGAAGAAATAGGGCCACTAGGTGTTTATCTCGAAGAACCCAACTCCTAAAATTCGCATAACAGTGGTGGATGGAAATGCACATTGTTTCTCCAATCCTTCTACAGTTGTGTTGGTAGTTTGGGAGAGAGATGAACAATGGGAGATAACCTGTTTAACATTTTTTTTGTTTCTTTTAAAGCTTTAGTGAGTTTTGAATGTTTGAAGAAATGACTGAATTTTGATTCTTAATTTTGCAGTTAACTATTCCTTTAAGCACACAAATGAACTGTGGCACTGATGTAAGATGGGAACAAGCTGTGCTCCTGTGGTCAAGTATTGTCTGCTCCTTAATAATCTCATTTTTGGTATATGAACAAAATACCTCCCACACACTGATCCCATCCCAGATCCAGCACAGTCAAATGGGCCGTTTCCTACATGCACAGACATTCACACACGCTCACAGGGCTGTGGCCAAGTGCTGGGGACTTCCACTGTCATTGCTGCCAAGTGTTCCTAACTTCTTCCAAAGAAGACTTTAGATAGGAGCTTCTCACACACACACACACACATACAAACACACACTGCCACCTCTATGAAAACCCCTCCAGCCAGCAAATCATGTTCTGCTGATGCGACGGAAATAAATGTCGCCAGGCGGAGACACAAGGCTACTCATCTCCCATGTACTTTTCATCTATTCAAATGAAGTGTGTTTTAATTTAAGCTGCTTTGCATTTGACTGTGGGGCGTCACAGCATGCGATAAGTAATTGCCTTTGATTACAGCACCTCGCCTTTCTCTTGCTAAGGGCAGAGACTCACTCTATCTATCTATCTATCTATCTATCTATCTATCTTTCTCTCTCTCTCTCTGGTTAACTTGGTTCGTATTTTATGACTTCATTTCAAATCTGGCCACCATCACTATCGGTGATAGTAAATTGTACTGACCAAGTTAATTGAGATATGTGAGAGCTGGCTTGGTTACAACATCTGCAACTAACACTTTGCTCATTTCTTACTGTTGCTGTGCCTGTCAAGTTTCCTGTTTTCTAAACTCAAGGCACATATGCAGTGTAGGCCTACAATGATAATGGTGGCTGATTTACCAATAAAACTTTGTAATAATTTTTTGAAACAATGGGTCCTTGATTTCGAACATTGGTAAATGATAGCAGGCTTCTCGTGTCTACTAGCGACCATCAGTTTACTGAAATGACAAATGTAGCTAGCCAATTGTGTTAAGCTAACATAAGCTCCTTGAGTTGGTTGAAAACACTCAATTCTCCCCAATTTATGTAATCATTTTGAAATGACTATCTCATTGGTCTTAAAAATGCACTTGATGGCCACATATAGGATATTGTGCTAAGTGACTGTGGCCAACTCTGCATGTCCCAGGCAAAAAGTCAGCTAGATGTTTGTTTTTTTCCAAACATAACCTGTAAACCCACAAACTAAAGTAGATTGTTAATAGTAATACTATCTCTTGGTCGTGGAAGTAACGCTTGGTTAATAAAAAATTGCAGCTTATGTTAGAGCAGATAAACACACTGTTTAATCCATTCCTTGTACTTTTCTTACACTTTTGCACACAAGGAGAAATCCAAAGCTTGACAGACCTGCTGTGCCTAGCTACAGTTGCTAAGCTATGATTGGAGAACCACTGTCTGGGGAAGATGTTTATCGAACAATCAATTACTTGCTTACAATGTTATCGTAACGAACAGAAATAATGGCCAAAACTTAAATAAGTTGTAATAAATGGGATTTATCTTTCCTCTTCTGTACACAAGCCCACTGAAAGCTGTTCTCAATCTAATACAAGGGCCCAGCATCAAACCTATCTCTCCCCAGGCGAGGAGGCCCTGGGGTGGGCCACATGCGAGGGAAGCTCCGTCTCTGGAGATGTGGAGGTTGACACAGAGTCCCCACCCTGAGTCCGGCGGGTGTTTGTGAACAGTGGGCTTGTTTTGGAAGAGAGTGTCCACACCACAGCTGTTGAACAGTTCAAGGCGGGGAGTCCTTCTGGGCAGGGGGACTGGGCGGTAATGAAAATTCCCCAGGAGAGAAGCAAGGGGAATTCTGCGCTGTTATTTGTTATGGGAAAAAGGAGAAGACAGGGACAGGAGGGAGAGAGGGAGCGATGTCAGAGGAGGGGAAGGAGTCACAGGTCATTCAGTGTGTATATCACTTGTGTTTTTATTCTTATATTCTTGTGTGTATTGGTGTTTTGTATGTGTTGTATAAGCTACTCGATGTCTCCATTTTCCTCTGGATAAATAATGAATCTATCTGTCTCTCTGTCTGTCTGTACATCTGTCTATCTAGATATGTGTGTGTGTGTGTGTGTGTGTGTGTGTGTGTGTGTTTTTTCTGTGCGTTTGTCTGCTCAGGTGGTCAAGTGGTCCCTCCCAATATAAATGAAAGAGAGAAAGAAGGGAATCAGAAGGAAAGGTAGAAGAAGACAACCAGTGAAAGATTAAGGCAACAGTGTGTGCGTCAACATGCGTTTCATCCCATGGAGACCATTTGAAATGGCAATGGGAGTCGCATTAAAACAAATATCCTCCCGAACACACACACAGCCACACGCGCACACACACAATTTTCAACTTTAGCTTAGTTTTGCTTAGCCTCAAGATATGAACTAGCTATGCTCTTATTCCAGCTGTACTCGTTCCAGTGTTTTGTCCCCATCCTCCAAGTGTGTTTGTGAGTGTGTGCGTGTGTTTTTATGTGCATGCACACCAACGAGTATGAGCTTCTGTTTATAATGAGAGGGTTCCCTACTGTGTATATATTCAAATGGGACTTGGCAACACACACCATCGTCATTCCTTCAGAGTCCAAACACCCTCACCACCCGCTCGCTCTAAATGTACACAGACCACAGTTAAAACTTAACACACACACAAGCGCGCACACACACACAGCGTTTCTGCCCTTGAGTCACTACAATACTTTAGAATTGGGACGAAGTGAGAAAAGAGAGCCCCCTCCCTCCTCAATGGCATGGCAAGAGAGCTCCAAAGTCTACTTATCAGCCCAATGTGTTTCTACTTTTCTAATCTGCATCATTTATTATGGACAAAACCAGAATAGGGAACACAGCCATGGTCAATATTATGTCTTGGCCCAGTGACTATTACTGAACAGAGCCCTGGTGTCCTGAATACACATGTATGCATGCTCAAACACACATGCACAATAGCAGACACATGCTTGCACACTCAGTTTGCTCCAACAGGCCCCTTACCAGAAAAACGCTGTGTCTCCTAAGAAAAATATGGTTGTTATGGGAAAAGAGCAACAATACAGTCATTTTCACTCAACATAAAATATAATTATGTGGACCTTCACAGAGACTTACAATGGCTGATAAAGAAAATACTGTGGCACAAATTAGACAGGATCACTTCTCCCTCTACGGCTTCTCTCTTTCTCCCACACACACACACACACACACACACAAACAAATCACTGGGAATTAAAGGGACTGGGGACCTAGACAGATTCCTGGAAGGTTCCCGATGGCCCAAATAACCCAAGTGTACCCACAAACACACACATATACACAGAGACACTGTGCCCTGAGGACACCCTGATAAAACAGTAAAGAGAAAGAAAAATGAGAACAATACGTTTTTATTCCATGTATATGTATATGAGGAATACAGTGTGTCCTTGATATACAAGAATGCATGTGTGGCTTTGTGTGTGTGTGTGTGTGTGTGTGTGTGTGTAAGATATGGCTGTTTAAGGGGCCTGAGGTCTCTGAAGGATTAATGGTGGCAGGCCAGGCAGGGTAATCAGGACAGCGGATAAGTCCTGGTCATCCAGGCGTTGAACTGAATAAACATGAGAACCTGGTGATATCTCCTACCCACAGACACACACAGACAAATAATCACACACACACAAATAATCACACACATGCACAGACGTCAACCGGATCTAGAAGGAGCCAGACTTGTTCCAGAGGATGATGCCAATCAGGAGACTACGTCACGTGCGCTCACACACTGACACACAAACACACGCACACACACACACACACACACACACACATACATAAATGCAAACGTACGCTCAATATTCTCCCTTATTGCCTTCCATTGAAAGTGCTCCCTCAGGTCATTGAGTGTAGCATGTTTCTGTGTGCCATTAGGCCTCTGATAAGTCCTCACCATATGTAGACAGGAGAGTATAAAACATGCCTAGACTAGGGGAAAGTCATTATGGGTCCCTCTGCAAGCCAAAACTTGTCTGTCACATGTCACATGTGCTTCATATTACAGAATATTTTCTATTTGCCTGTATGCAGGATGCATGTAGACCTGGAGTCATGTTCAATTTAATAGAAAAACCAAGATTTTCAAGATTTGTTACACTTAGCCAATAATACCCTTCAGAATTAATTTAGAATAATGATGCCTAACCCTGGTTTATGAGCTGCATATTGTGTCCTTTTTTATAGGTTATAAGTAGATATATTATGCATATGTATATATAACTGCATGAAACAAATGTTTTTCCTTAAAAAACAGCCTCTGGTAGGCCATGTTTGGTCATCACTGTAATCAAGAGAATTCCTCGTGTTTACCATAGAGTGTAAATGACTCTTTTTACCGCAAGCAACCTAAGATAAAATAACTTTGTGCACATTTGCTGCAGTTGAAAAACAAGCTGGGGACTATCTGAGAATGGCTGTGCTTATTGTGGCCACACGCCAAGGGTAGGTATGCAGCCCAATGGACACCATCTGCATGAACACATTTTTTAAAAGCTAGCATTTCAAGTGTGTGCCTGCGTGTGTGTGTTGTGTGTACATGTGCAGAGTCGGAAACCAGGAGCAAATGCTTCACGCCAAATCGGGGGGACGAGGTGGGAGAGCAGGACATTCCTGCGAGATGACAAGCCATCACAGTCACACACCAGCGCAGGAATGTTGGGAAAACAGACAGGGTGGGTGGGATGCAGGGTTGGAAGTGGGGTTGCATGGGAGGATGAGTGAGCAAGGGGGGAGGGAGATACAAGAGGAAGAAAGAGTGTCACTTCATTAGACCAGTAGTCATGGGTTTCCAAAAAAAAAAAACACGAGCGGAGGAGCTGCTGTAATTAGTTTGCACTCACTGAAAAGAGACTAAAAGGGAACGGCAAAGAGATACAGATACAGATGGAGAGAAAGAGGGAGAGAGAGAAGTGGATGAGAGAGGGCTAACTTCTGCCCCCCAATCTTCATCACTGCTCTGCCCGCCCCCTCAGCCCACCCCTGCTGTTGGTTAACTCCAATTTCTGTCATGCAACTGAAAAACCACTGGAGGGGTGAAAGAAAGAGGAAAAATGGATGAAAACAAATCTCTGCGTGTGTGTGTGTGTCTTTGTGTGTGTTTGTGTGTGCTTCTACTGAGTTTATGAAAGTTAGAGGTGGGCTTGCCATAACGACGACAAAGGGCCCTGAAATGAGCTGGAGGAATGTGTCTGGTGGCAGCATTAGGATATATAGAGGGCCAGCAAAGAGTGAGAGGGAGAAAGAGTGTGAACACTAGTGAATATGCGCTCCAGATGTGTCGGCCTGTCACGCTGCAAGTAAACACCCTCGCTGATGGACAGCTCAGGACTGGATGGCCTCACCGTCTTCCCCCCGGGGAGACAGCTGGAGAAGGAAGGAGGAGGGGGTGGGGGTGGGTGCAGGCGCAAAAGGAGGAGGAGAAAGAGGAGTTGGGGGGAAGCAATGGGTGAAGGAGCAGAGGAGAGGGCTCTGTGCTGAGGGACCCGAGCCAAGAGCAAGTCACCCTGAGGACCTGTGTAGCCTGGCAGGCTGGAGACAGAGAGCGACGGGAGAGAGAGGAAACGAGAGTAAGACAGAAAGAGAAAAAAAAGAAGGGAGAAAAAGTACATGGGGGAGAACGAGAGGGAGGGATAGCAAGGAAGGACTGGGCCTGATTGTTCCCCTCCTGTCCCTCCTCCATGTGGCCTCCAAGGGGGCTCCTGCAGCCTCAGCGAATTTCCGTCTGGCACAGACCTGCGAGCTCCTGGGAGCAAACTGAAATATGAACTGCAAGAAGGGAGGATGGGAGGAGAGACAGAAAGAGAGGAAAGGAAAGAGAAGGGAAGGAAAGATAGAGGCACCAAAAAACAAGGGACGGACAGGGATTTGAGGTGAGTGAGGAGCTGTGGTGGTCCATCCCCTGATCTCTTCGCATAAATACACATAATCTCTCCCATTTAGTCTCTGACATATTAAAATGATGGGTTCCCCCAAATTATATAAAATATGTATATACATTTTCTAACTTCCTCCCGTGACACATAGCTATGCAGATCGTTGTGGTTTCATTTGCCCAGGCTTTAAGATTGGTTTTTACCACTACACCAATACTGCTGAATAGAATTTTGTTTGTGGTGCTCAAACCACAGAAAGATTACGCTGACAAAAATTCAAGAGCAGCATCTCTTTCCAGAAATAGTGTCCCTGATATGCTTGATAATCCAGGAGACACACTATCAGTTAATTCAATTCAGTTACATTTTTTTTATATAGCGCCAACTGATAATAAAGTTATCTCATTGCACTTTTCACAGAGCAAGCTAGACCGTACTCTATGAAATATTAATGGGACTGTATTGGGGTGGCAGCAGATATCTCAAAACTTCGGCTAATAGAACAACTGTGATCTTTTGAGTTAAATACTTATGCAGTCTGTACAAAGATCAGGCAGAATTTGTTCTTTGTAAGAAAGATGTCCTTTTTCTAAGGTGTCTAAGATGATTGCATTCATCAGTGTTTTCTTGTGAGCTGTGTTTGTAATGCCTTCCTTCAAGCAAGTTTGTTTTGGGAAAAATAAATGAAGTTGAGAACTATATACTTGGCTAGACAGCAGAGGTAAATAAGAAATGTGTTTTTGTGATTTCACTGAAGTGACCCTTCAAGGTAACTTTAGAACACAAAAACCTGGCACACAGACGCACACACACATGCGAGTGGAGAAAACAGCCACATTAAGTTCCCACATGTTCACCTTGAGCGGGTGTACCTTTCCTTTCGCACTCTTATGGAACTTGTACTGTGTAGTATTATTCCTAACTCCTCTGCTGTTATTTTAGCTGCAGCAGACAGGAGCGCTCCAGCGGAGTGTGAGAGAAGGAGCGCATGATTGGATAACTGCACACACTGCGGTCAGGTGACCATTAGGCCAAGAGGGCACCTCTCTACTGCGTGATGGGTCGCCAAGTAGTCACCAAACCATGGGGAAGGGGGGGGGGGTTAAACAGAAAGTTTCCTCTTGAGGCTATAAACTAATAGTAATTTAAAACATATTCATAATGTAATTGACAGTTTGAATTTTGACAGCAGTTATGAGCACTAAAAAAATTATAAGAATCCTACACTCCAAATGTGATGTGTCTTGTAATCATACACTGCAACTGTGATATGGCACATATCTAATACACCTTTTCTGAGGTGTTCCAAAACCACATTAGTTGATCTGCTGAATATGGGGGGCTTGTGTGTAGCAGATACATTTGAGTCCCGTCAAGTGCAGTGGAGCTGCTATCAGAAAGCAGCACTGATGACACTACTGCATTAAGCAGCTGTCCACTCCCATGATCATTAGTGCGATATGGATGCAGCGGAGCAATGAACAGGATGCTGGGATTGCTACAAAGACAGGTCTCCAGGGGGGAGAAGGCCTGGAGATGAGTCTAAACAACATCAAGTCACCGCAACCCTCAGAGACAGGGTCAAAACTTTTACACGCACAAACAAACATACAGATTGAATTCTCCAAACATCTTTCTGCGATAATCAAATCTTATTTCACTCCGCCTCTGCACATTCAGTAACACATACATGACAGCATCACGGCAAAGAGGCCTTTTAGTAAAATCAGTTTTTAAAATAGATAAAGATAAACAGATGGATATAATAATAACAGTTTCACTCTCCTGTATATTTTTTGTGCCTACGTTTAAAGTAAGTCTTTTTCGAAAGAGTATAAAACTGGACATATTTTCTCTCTGAATGGATGTTTCCCATGGTAGCAGTTGACAGACATTTGATTGCAGTCTAGCAGTCTTGCTAGGAGGTGTGCTAACTGCTTAACTTATGTTAAAGTAGCATGTCATAGTCCTGTATTACCAAAAACATTGATTAATTGTTATTTACCCTTTTCAGCAATCCCGCATAGTGCTGGCTATGGACTGTTAGCGATGTTAGCTGCCTGTCCCTTCACAACGTTCAACATTTGGCAGGACCTATTGTGCCGTTAGATCTTATTCCAGAAAGAAAGTTGAAGTTAGTTATCTTAGCTTTCTAACATTAGTAGTGATTCCCACTATACGTTACTGTTTGTTCATGTTATTTCAACACCTGCTGAGTCATCATCTCATTGTTGTAGCTGCAGGAGAGGAAGGAGAGGGGGTCTACCTGCTGTTAGCTGTCTCTCTTTTATGGGTCCATTGACCACACTGTCAAAACTAAATAGACACTGTTAGACAGTAGCATCTTTCTTTGGTCCAAACCTGAATGTTGTAAAAGGTAAAATTCTTCTAGCTTGCTTTAATCCTACCTTGTTTCATTTTGTAAGATGCTTACTGTGCTTTGCTCTGATAATACATGGTAATGTTACACTCCTGGTTAGCAAGGTTAGCCTAGGCAGCCTTGAGAACCAGACCTGCTCTGAAACCACGACCGTGAAACATGAATTCCACAAAGCTTCAAAAAACATGCACGCCTCTGAAAATAACTGTGCAGCAGATTAATCTTCTAAAAGTATTCAAAGCTTGAATGACTGCATTGGCTTTCAGCATTTATTGAATTCTAACTAAGAGATGTAACCTTGCTCTTGGAATATTCCCACTATCTGGCCAATGAGGTGCAATTGTACCAAGATAGAGTGTCTAATTAGCTTAATTATGAGTTTTAAGTGAGGGATTAACAGATAGAAATCAGAGGTAGGTGAAGATTACAACAGAGAAAAGCTCCTCTCTTTTCTATTTTCATGGAAATGGCTGCCACTAGCTATGAGCTACATGACCTAAAGCTATGGCCAGAGTTGATGAAAAAGGTAATAAAAAAAATAAAGCAAAGAAAAGGCAAGACCAGAGGTGTGTCTGTGTGTGTATATATTCAACCTTAGCCCATATCTAGGTAGTATTTAATTTAAACTAGCAAACGGCTGGTATTAGGTTGGAGCTGTATGTGCCACTGTCAATGAGAAGGGTCTGCTGTGTTTTCCCACTGTGAAAAGCAAAGTCACACAGGGGGTAATTATCTGTGACGTGGAGACAGACATGGCTTCCTAACGCACACACTCTCAAATTCACACCCCAACATTTATGCACGACCATATGGTCCCTGGTGCACAAATGTATAAAACTCCCACTATGTGTGTGTTTGTGTGTGTTTACTGAGCTATGGATGGGTTCCCTCTCAGAGCCACGGGTTGAGTGAATATTCTTTGCACGTTGGGACAGTCCACAACACAGTACGTCCCTGTAGACCCCTGCCCTGCCTGCCTGTACCCTCTGATTTGGACAGAGGGCAATCAAGCAGACCCAGTAAACAATACACAGCAAGGCCATGGAAAACCACAATAGCTCCTCAATGTATTCCTCTCATATCACTAGGGACACCAGTGTTTGTCCAATCACTGTGGAGTCAGAGAGAGACAGAATGGAGGGACTATTAAAATGATCAAGGATGCTGGTTAATGGCCAGTGGAAGATAGGCAGCGGAAGATGACATGCTGTACAGTGCTTTCATAGAGCTTCTTAGGGAACATCCATTAGAGTGAAGGCCCATAGGAAAGATATATATAGTAGAGTGTCAATGGCTGCTTTTCAAAGGCATTTTCTTCTTTATATTTTCCTGGGTATGCCTCCAGAGATCTTTGTTCATTCTGAGCAAGAGCAGAGGGGGCGTCTAAGGCCCTTCATGTGGCCGTAGTGCAGAGTAAAACTTTTTCAAGGACATCACACAGTGAAACTGTTGGTACAAATGATAAGAGAGAAGCTCCAAATACACAGACCCACACACAAACAAACAACTTGTGCAACATTGCCATTTGCTAAAGATTTTGGTTGTTGTTAACTGTCAGTAGAAGATTGCGAACTGTCATTTTGGGTGTCAAAGTCAGACGCTTTAACTCTTTAGGCCTAAAGATTTTAGTAGTGGACTTCTGACTGATGAAGATTGCCAGTTCTGGCCCTCGATGGGTATTGAGATGGCCTTGGGCCTTAATCTACAACTGCTCCAACTGTGGCTACCCCATCAGATCAGGGGTCTAGGGGTCCACACACTGTAGATTGCAAATGTTGGTGACTTCCTTTTTCACAAATGATTGTAAGTCCAACAGGGCTCTTGCATGGGTCACAAGCTTGCTGTTTGTTTTTTTTGTAGCATGTCAAAATGAAGAGATAAATGTTAATGTGCAATATGCATGTGGCACATTTTGTGAAACATGGTAAACCTTCTCTGTAGAAATAAGGGTGTTTGATCAAATGACCAATGCTGTCATTTTTTAGGCAAGGAAAAACACATGTAACTTGACAAACTAACATATGGATGCATGAAATTAAGTGTACATAACAACTTTATTTTGCCTTTAAAAACTGTAGAAAGGGTGATATTCAGCAGTAATCTGCACTTTTTCCCTACTTATGGTTTTTGCTTTGCTTCTGCGATAACCACAGAGCAGTACAAGAAAATCTATTCTTTTCTCTTGTTCCACTCTAGCCAAGACTAGCTGTGGTAATGACTAAATAGAATCTGGAGTGTCATCTCCAGCCAGAAGTAGAGGAAAGAGAGTGTTCCTCTCACATTACCTACTGCTACATTGGCAAATGATTAGGCTGCTGAAAACATCTCATTATCAGTATTTATGAGGGAGTGCGCCAGCCGGAGTAATGACAGCTTTACTCCAAAGTGGCACTCTCTCTCTTTCTTTCCCTCTGCCTCTCTTTTTCTATGTGCACACACGCTGTTTATGGGCCTTTTTCAAAACGGACCCTCCCCACTCCGTCACGGAGTGTACTCTGTAGTCACACTCGCAGCTGAATGAAGCACCCTTCATTAAGGTGTAGGAAATAAATATACAGCGGCAAGCTTTAGGAAGAACTTCCCTCTCTCCAGCGGAAACAGGAACTTAGTACATAAGTCGTCGTAACCATGATTTCATCTCAGCATCTTTTGGAAGCTGCTTTTTTTAAAAGTAGAAATTGTCCAAACAATAGGCTATATGGCATTTATGGATAAAAATGTATCTAAAATAAATATTCAACAGAAATTCAGTTTTCTAGAAGCGGCAACTGTTGCCATGATCCACCAGCTGTTAGAGGATGAGAAGATGTCTTTTGTTTTGTAAACATCTTCTCATTCTTCACTCTGATGTTTATGAGCTGCTTGGTTTTTGCAACAGTCTCTTCAAATCAGCTGTTCTCAAACTGGGGTGTGGGACCCCCTGGGGGGGCCTAGTGCCACTGCATGGATATTGAGCATCCCTAAAGTTGCATCAATGTAAGTAAGTAAGAAAGTAAGTAAGAAAAGTTTATTTATATAGCACCTTTCACAGATAAAAATCACAAAGTGCTTTACAATAAAATGCAAACAGTGAAATACAATGCATAAGAACATATAATTACATAGGGAAAACATAAATCAGACAACCATAAAACACTCGTCTAACCAAAAGCCTGTTTGAGTCTTCAAATGCTTTTTAAAAGAATCAACAGAATTCAGAAAACGTAGAAAGGGAGGCAATGAATTCCACAGTCTAGGTGCCACTGCTTGAAATGATTGATCCCTTCTGGATGAATGTGATTCATGCGGTGGCATAAACCAAAAAAGAAAGAAGAAGAACTGATGCTGTTCTGCTAACCTGAGTCTTTTATTTTGTTTCAATCACCCGTGTTGTTAATAACTGAAAAATGAAATCCAGTTTTGCTGGAGTTGGGGGGGCTTGAACTTTTTTCAGCTTCTAAAGAGGGGTGTGACTGAAAAAATTTGAGAACCACTGCTTTAAATATACAACACTTCGTAATCAAATGAACCCATCTACCATTTTCTAGACTAGACAAGGATATAGTTGATCCTAAATACAATGTAACCTTTACATTGTTAACATCTGTGTAACAATATTAAATGTCTATTTTAGTTTGAGCAGTTAACATTTGTACAGGTACATTTGCACAGAGTGTGTTCCATGACGGATACAAGATGGTGTTGCACGTGGTCAGTAAGTCAGCATAGATGCATACTCTACTCCCCGCTACTTTGTTTGGGGTGGCGCTTAACGTGGTGGACCCTTGACATGGACGAGCAAACTGAGTGGAAGTGGGTAGAGTGTGGATGTAGGCAGTGGTCTGAGAAAGGCTCTATCTTTATACATAGAGGAGGGATATAAATTGTGTAGATATATATATAGATTCAGATACTGTAAATGTGATCAGTAATGTACTGTAGTACATTAATGCATTATTCTCTCCCTCTTACACCTCTACCCTCCTTGCATTTTGAGCCACTTATAAAGAGACCTTTTATTTCCTGCTGTGTGTTTGAGAGCTTGACTGTGTGTGCTGATAGACTATCCTTGTGAGGCTTTAACATTAAGGACATTTTTGTCCGATGTTATTCTTTAAGGTGTTTTTAACATTTTGGGGTGTGAAAAAAAAAAAAAAGTTGGACAGAAAGGAAAAGATACTCTTTCAAATTAGACCCGCTTAGTGTGACATGGGCTAACTTCCTCCTCCAGATCAGTCAACATGTCATCTTCTTTGTTGGAAGCTTTAGTTTTAGCTTGGCAAACTTGAAAATCCGGTTTCGGTCACAGATACATACTATCTCTGCACTAATCATTTTTTTCATCTCTAGACCGAACCCGAGAGACTGAGGAGATTTCTTATTAGTTTGGATCCTGTTGCCTGAGGGGCCAGAAAGCGATGAGATATTTGACCAAACGCAGAAACCCAATAAGGGGCCATCGATTAGGAGGGATGAGCAGCATATTGGACACACAGGTGGCTACAAAGAAATTAAAAAGCTGCAACAAAGAAATGGAAGAAATCAAAACTGGGGCACCTGAAATCTCTTTGCCACAAGTTGAACGTCTGTTTGTTTGTTTATGTTTTGGATCCCCCAGGTGGAGGGCGTGTTAGCTGCCTGAAGAGGAAGTCACTATGGTAAACTTGTGTGGACCATGAAAGAGCAAACATTAGATGTGTTCAGTGTGGTCTGATTTGATGTTCATGAGTGATATTAATGCAGTCCAAT
This sequence comes from Micropterus dolomieu, assembly GCF_021292245.1. Classification (NCBI taxonomy): domain Eukaryota; kingdom Metazoa; phylum Chordata; class Actinopteri; order Centrarchiformes; family Centrarchidae; genus Micropterus; species Micropterus dolomieu. The sequence continues at coordinate 8,677,943 of NC_060153.1, read as the reverse complement.
ACAATAGTCCTGTAGTAAATTTCCTTCATGAAGGTTATAATGTTCAGTTTTTTTTACAGAGGTGCTGATTCAACTGTATGATCATTTTGGAGGATTTAGTTTGTGGTGCTGTTTTACTGTGTGGCATTATACAGAGATGTGTTTCTATAATTAATATTTATTATTATTTTTAATATTATTAATAGAGTCAAAGAAAAATGAGACACATCCTGCAGATAGAAAATTACAGATGAACATTTAACAGACACCATTACAAAGGCAAATTGCACTCAGCTACAAGACGTTATGGCCATGTTTGCGCTGTAATATCATTTGCGCTAAAATTGTATATTGGGCGTTGAGACGGGACCAATAGCGGTTGCAAGTGATGCGCAGTTCTTGGTGCTCCCAGAGGTCACAATCCATACTCTGTGAATTATTATAGTATTTTGTTGCCTTATGTAACTGTTTAGTCAAAATTGAAGTTTTATATATTTTTCTGACAGTGATAGGACCTCTGACATTAGATTTTTCAAGGGGGCTTGAATTTTTGGTTCAGATCTGGTACTGTAATTTGAGTGGTCCAATATCTTAGTTAGCCGCCTTCCTTCCTGCGCAAACACAGTGCCGAGAGTGGAAGCTGCCAAAGACTCAGTGGGAACAGCGGTGGGAATCAGTGCTAACATTAGCAAGCTAGCAAGTGCTTCCAGATTATCAGAAACATGATGTCAAGTTCTGAATCTGAGTGGCTAACCCTAAGCCTAACCCCACCATAACCCTAACCTTACCTTAACCAACATAGACAATGAGGAAAATCTGGTGGGGGAAATAATTACACTTTCCAAGTGGAAGGTAATCAGCCTGGATGCTAGCTTCCACTTTCCAAGTGGAATACAAATGTGGCCATACAATGGGTCCAAATGTTGAAAGTTCACTTGATCACTAACAGTGTACAACCAACACTATGTGGCCATGTTGAAAAAAAGGAATATCGTTTTGTATCAACATATGTAGGCTATACCGGGCTATGACATGCTCCACTTTTGTTAACGGTGTGTTTCCTCGCAACGACAGCTCTAAAATGTCAGTCAGCCGCTGCAATGGGAACTATCCTAGAGGCTTGAAGCTTAAACAATGTTGCCACAAATATGTCCAAAAAGATTTTTACTCTCTTTTGAAAAAATATCCATAGTAACTGCAGTATCATTATAGTTTCTTTTCAAACTTATGTTTGACAAGGTACAATAAAATATACACTGATGTTGACTGCATGAAATGTGTGCAAAAACTCTATTATTGTAAAGTGGAGATGAGCAGAGACAACTTCACAGCCACCTCTCACAAAGTGGAAATGCTACCTCAATATTGTCTATATTTAACTTTGAGGGAATGAGTATGTTTGTGTTGTAAATACTAAGTGTGCAGGGGCTATAATATGAATTGGCTGCAACTGGATACATGTGACTAGGGGGCAAATGGATCTAATGGTAGTCTTAATGCTGGCCTTGAATAATGAGGCCTTTGTCTAATAAAACTGGAAAGCCTCCAAATACCTATAGGGACCTCGGCTAGTTAGAGCAATAACAGTCTATCAAAAGAGAAAGCAAAGTGATTACTTAGAGGGTAATAAATACAAGGCCCATGCTGGGGAGGGACTGGGGGCTAGAGCGAGAGAGTGTAAGAGAGAAAGACAGAGACAGGGACAAAGAGAGACAGAAAAAGAGAAAGACGGAGCTTAGTGGATAAAACAAACTCTACATCTGTTCTCTACTAGTACTGATGTAGATATCTGGTCTGGGGTAAGATACACATCCAACCAGCGTCCTTTTACATCTTAAAAGCAAGCTATGGAAAAAAAATCAGGGTAAAAATGAATACCTTTGCAGGGACTGAATCATTCAGGCTGAGGTCCTACTTTCAAGATCTTTCAAGAACTGCAAAAAGTGAAAGCCTTCAAATATGAATGTATTTTAAGGTTGAGGACCTTGATTATTACAGTACAGGTGACAAGTAAGAAAATAAAGTTAACTTCTTAACAGGTAGATATTGTCTATTTCTCCAGGTTACTTTGAAAAACTACTTCAGACTTTGTAAGTACTTTGAAAAATAGTTTAAAAGTCAGTTGAAATAAGCTACAAGAAAGGGCCACCAAACAAAGAACACAATCAAAGCCACTCTGTGTATGTCTATGGCGACCAAGGGCAAACACTTCCCTTTAGAAGGAACATGGAGTTCTAAGGAAATATTGTCACCGATTCAAAATGACAAAATATTTCAAGAGATAATGTCAACCTTGTTTTCAAAAACCAATCAGGTTCACTTTAATAGTTTAAAGAGACAAAGAACATGGGCAACCCTGGTTTTACTGCTCTCGCAAATTTACACACATACAGGAACATGCACACACACACAGAGACAAAAAACAGCTCTACCCCATAAACAGCATGTCTTAGATGGGTAGTGCTGACCTGAAGGAACGGCTTTGGGGCCAGAGAACTGGACACAATAACACCACCATCAATTATATCCCTGAGAGAGGAAAGAGAGAGTCAAATCAGAGAATTAGAGAGATGAGGGGCAGACAGGTGGATGGACAGCCTCAAGGCAGAGGGAGAGGGTGGAAAAGGGGAAGACAGAGAGGACAGAAGAGAGACAGACTGCTGGTCACCGCTCTAACTACGTGATGGGATGAGGATAATAAAGAGTCAGTCACACAGAGCGAGCGGTGGCCTCAGAGGGGGGAAGAGAGGGAGGGTTCGGAGCAGAGGGGTGACAGAAGTGAGAGATGGACTTCATCAAGACTGCGGCCTGATGGTCAGAGTTCAGACTGTTGCTCTCTTTCTGGCCCTCTGTCTTAAGGGCAGGAAAAGTGTGTGTGTGTGTGTGTGTGTGTGTGTGTGTGTGTGTGTGTGTGTCTTCATGTGTGTGGGCACTGGCTCAATCTCTAATGACAGTTGAGCGATTCATTGCCCCCCACCAGAGTGACCAATGCCTTTCCACTCCAGGCCTTGATTCATTTCAGCTAATGTATTACTGAAGGAGCATCACTGTCTGCTGACTGGGCTGGACTGACCTAAACACAGCTTTACCGAGCATCACTGGACTGCGCTGGGCTCTCCTGAGAGTTACAAGAGAGGCAGTACAGCTTTCATCGAAGCAGATCCAAAGGCCGTGCTTCACCATGTTCAGATAACAGATTTGTAACTATGAACCTTAAATGGCCGTACTTTGTGGAGAATTTTTGGATGTAAAGGCCTTGAGATGGGAGATATTACCAGGTATTACCTGAACCGAATAAAAATTATAGCACGCTATAAACCGTATATATATTTTTTTTTATTCCAACACTGTCTCCAAGGAATTGTATATACAACTAATTTGCAACAGTAAATACTTTCTGAAGGAAATGTATAAAGCTGTCCAGTTTACATTTTCTATAACATAATGAGGAAATGTTCATTAACATATCTGTCACATTGCAAACATGTTGATACTGAACATATCAGCCAAAATGTCTAATCCTGCAGTAAAATATCCTCCTGTAGTGACTACAGCATTATTAAATGTTTAGTGGCTCTGTTTAGACACTTGCAGCACTTGGTTAAGGTTACAAAAAGATCATGGTCTTGGTTTGTAAGAGAAAACGTCCGCAGTGAATCTGTGCTTAAACCATGCGTACAAACGTTTTACGCTCAATATTTTCTTACCTGAATTTGTTCACGCTCTGCAATCAAATTTAGAATTGCCTCAGACCATGTGTACACACAAATGATGAAAATGTAAACACATGCCTTTCAAATACATGCATAGCATATTAAAACCGCATTTATTATAAAAGGTTTCATAGACAATATATATATTATGTAAAACCATTCATTAGTAATGCATTGGCCAACTATTTTAAATAACAATGACATTTATCATCCCCATCAATTATTGCTATTAAAATATTTAACTAGAAAAACTCAGTCCTAGTTTACAATGGAGCATATGAGAACAGTATTGTTTTTTTGTTTTTTTTATCTGGCCTATAACGTGTAATATAATGTGCCTTTTCTGGCTTCCACCTCAGACGCTATTGTTTCAATTTCTTCAGTTGTGTACTTTTCTACCATTGCTTTAGGGGCCATTATTTTCTCTCTCTCAAGAACTTAACCACTTTCCATGATACACCTCTAGGCAAATACATTTCCTTATATAGAGAAATGGGGGTGTGTCAGTATGCTGATTGCAATAATGATTCTGATTTACTAACATGCGCAAGGTGGTAAGACCCAAATTGGTGTCATGAATCTGGCGGTAATTATGCATGCACACTTATTTTGTGCGCAAAGTAAGAACATTTCTACGCACAATGGAAATGGAAAAACAATATAGTAACATATAAACCTAATTCCTTGGAGAAAAAGTTGGTTATTCATCTTGCTTCTTTTCTCTGCTTGGAAATAGATTTTCAAGGATAAAAAATCACTCTTATTTGAATGAATTATTGTCACAATTTCTGTTTTAGGAATACTGGCTTCTTCTCCCATTCACTCGTAGGCCTGTAAGACAAGCATGTTCCCTGTTTCAGTGCAATCGCTTCAACTAATACCCTGCGCATGCACTTGGTCAGCCAATAGAAACAGTGACGCACTTTGTAGGATGCTAGCAGAATATGAACGACCCAATTTTCTGGGCTGTGTCCAAAATCTCTCCAACTATACCATGAACATTACTTTTTGCAACAACAGAAAAACAGCAAAGCTTGGATTCACTCTTGTTGGATAAATTAGAATTATGTGACATTACACCTGTCAGTGGTGGTTAATGGTTATGATGATGATTTATAGGTGTCTGAAATTACAACTTACTGCTATCTACAGAGTAAACTATTAAAAATGTAGTATTTGTTATCAAGGGAATAGCGAATGACAGTGGTTTCCCAGGAAAACACCCTGTCTACATCTGTATTACCTGTTGGCCTTCTAAGTATGTAAATTGCATAAAGACCATTGAAACTGTGAAATTCATCAAATAATGTGGGATGTATTCCTTTATCTTCATTCAATATGCAAGGAAGCACTTTTTTTAAATAGTAAATTTAGAGCTCGACACTCACACATTTAAAACATGCATCATAAATGGATGATTCTCTTCATGTGGCTCACTGTGCAAGGAGAAGGAGAGAAGAGACAGACAGACAGACAGAAAGAGAAGGAAGAAGGGAAGGAGAAGGAAGGGGCGCTGGTCTGTCCTTCCTTGGGGACCAGACTGCCTCTCCTGGCTGCCCATTAAAAACAGAAATCCTCCACAAACTGTTTGTGTTTTCAGACTAACTCCTCCAGGGCGCTGCTTGCCACAGCACAAGACAGTCACACCATGCCTGTCCTCTCCTTCTCTCTGTCTCTCCCTTTTCCATCATGGCTAACATTCCCTTCCTTGTTCTGTCTGAGACCTGTCTACTCTCAATATGTGGCATATGTCCTTGACGGGTCAAGAGGATCCTTCGCCATAGGAGTTGGGTGGCAGCGTCAACCATGCGCCCCCTTTTCCTCTCTTTTCCCCATTCCTCCCTTATCCTGCCTCCCCTCTTTCACTCTCTCAATATTGAGTTGCCTGGGTAAAAAGGAGCCAGAGGAATCTAATAACTGTGACAGTGGGGCTTTTTTGGCATTGTTCCTGAAGCTGTGCAGACACACACAGGGCTGTCTGCTGGCTCTAATGAAAGGTTAAATGAATAGGACAAAGTGACAGGAGGTACAATAAAGAAACAAGAAGGAGGAGAGATGTGTGCGCAAGCATGTGTCCATGTCTCTGTGTGTGAGTGTCTCGAGACCAGCCTCCTCAGCTCAGGGAACAACAAGGACAGCCCTCCACAGCGCCACAATATTCAAAACAGATTGGTGTGTGTGTGTATATGTGCACTTTTATGTGTGTGAGTATCATGTATGTGTGCGTGTCTGACTCTCCCACCAGGACACAGATGCTGAAGAGGAATTCCAGCATGGAGTTCTTTGATAAATGTTAAGGTCACTGGCAGAAGGGAGAGGTGGAGGCTGGATGGGAAGGGGAGGGCGGGAGAGCGGGCGCAGTCGGGGAGGAGGCAGAGGGAGTGACGAGGGGGGACGCATGTCTCATCTTGTGCCTCTCCCTGCCTGTGCCTTGGTGGAATGCGGAGTCACATGAAAGAGGCCCTCTTTCTCTCACTGAGACTCGTCTCTTGTGTCTCAAAAGCACCACTGTCCCACTCCTGACACACTACCTGTCAGCAGATTAACCCTCAGCTCCAAAAACACACACAACCACAAATGCATGAGAAAAAAATACACAGCCGCAATCATATGCACCCACCCGCTTACACACACACACACACACACACACAGATGTGCCCTTCACACACTGTTTGTGAGCATTAAGTTCCCCTCAAACAGGAAAAGTGAACTAAGACGCAAACAATCGCACAAAATCCTGTCATCCTTAGACTGCTTAATTACTATGATTATCACCGTAAATAGCAACTTTGTCACGAACAATCACAGGGTACTGGGCTTCTAACATGTCAGACAGGCATGTGGTGGTGTATTGCCTGGCACAGTACAGTCAATAGATGCAGCATAATCAATTAAAACTGCATATCCCTTGGAGATTGTGACATAGATTGAGACACTATTAGGGAATAAGTATGTAAATGTCCAGTTTAATCTGTGGCACCAGACTTAAGGAGGAAGTTTCTATTAGATTGAATCAAATCAGTTCTAATCCATGCCACAAACATAACTTGGTTAGGGAAAGAGCTTGGTTTGGTTTAAAATGGGTACTTTGTGGTTTGGGTTTGTCTTGGTAAAAAGAGACCGATGTTGACTGTTGGTAGGAAATGGGGAGCGAACTGCAGTCCCCCATGGCAACATAACATATATTGTTGTCACCCAAATTTCTCCTTCCAACTGACAAGAGTCATAATTACTATTGCTTTCTTATTTAACGCTAACGAATGTCCTTTGGACGTATTTTAAAATGACTGATAGTGTAAGAGGAAAGTCTCTTTGATATAAGCACACACTGGGCACAAGAAAACATTCACAACGTAACCGAATGCATACACAATGCATTGACATCCTTCACTGATGTTTTTTAAAGTAATATTGAAAATCAATGACATAATTCATACAAGGATAAAGAGTCCAAACTCTGCAGTAAGACTGGGTAAAAAGGCTAGATTATACATTCAGCCCACAAGGTTACATGTGTGCCTGAAACATTATCAATATATTTAGATAAGAATCATAAAACCTGGTGAAAGTAAAGTCTTGAAAAACCAAGGTGACTACTGCTCTCTCTTGAGCCAGCGTATGGGATTTACACATGGGTTGCTACACACCGACATGAACACACAGATTAAGGTTACCTATGCTCAAATACTAACTCCCAACCTGAAAGCTCAAGAAGATGTGGGCTTTACAGCTGACAACTGCATTCACACCGGAAAAGAAAGAATTAGAAAACTGGTCAGAACCAGCATTTCTATAAAACACTATACTCAAAACTGCTACCTCAAATGAAAGTGACCTGTTTGGAAGTAAGTTTAAGCTTAATAAGCTCCCAGTTTGGTTGATAGTCAAACCAGTTTAATACTATATATTCAGGGAGCTGTTGTTTTATGGTTAAGGTTGTATTCTCTGGACATTTAGACAACTTAAAACTATTCATAAAAATAAAAAATGAAACCTACTGCTTTAGCTATAGTTCAGATGAACATGTCAATTAATGCTGTCTATCAGCGGCACCTGGCTATTTAGAGTAACAAGAGTTTTTAAAGTGGTTTCGGTAGACCTGTAGGCCAGGAAAAAAAATGTCCTGTGCGCTTTGATCATGCAATAGAAAGAGCCAGCTAGCTACATGCAGGTGTGAGTGTGTAGCAGTGCTATATCTTAATCACATTTTCTCCCCAGACAATCCCTTGTGTTCCAGTATCATGTGCTGTACCGTCATGGAAGTATCCAAATTACCATGCCACTGTACCACAGTAGTTAAAAAGTACCATTACTTATGGAAGACCTAACACTGTACAACCACACAATACCATTTGTAGAAGAACTACTGTTAGATGTACAGCTACCCAAACTTAATACCGTGTAGCGTGAGCAGCAGGTCCTATCTGTGCCTACACAGGATACATTCAGGCACAGGACTGAGTGTAGGTGACCCGCGTTTTGGCAGCACTCGGAGGCCAACACACAATAACTGTCGTTATGTGCGTAAATTGGAAGAAAATAGACTTCAGGTCAAATTTATGCATGTATAGTGCGAGTAAAACGACAGACAGCTGTATTGATTAAAGTAGGAGCATATCTGTTCTGCTAGATGCAGGTGAGATGGATCAGAAATGCTGAAAAGTAGGAAAGTTATACAAAGAACATACAGCTTAAACATTAAATCAAAATATTTTATATTATATGTATAGTTCTTAACATGGATTAATTATAAAATGTAATACATTTTACAAAAACTAAATGTTACTAATTGAATATATTATATTTCACAATGGTTGGATTCCTTACATGATAATTATATAAATGAAATAAGAATTCCTGTTCCCTCTCTATTATATAATAACAAAAATGAAACTTCAATGGACAATATTCTTTTTTTTTTTTTTGTCATTCCACAAACTTTGGAAAAAGGTTTGTCTTTGTGCAACCCGGTCTCACTCCCAAGTGTGTCTATGCTCTGGGTACTCATTGAGCATAATTGTTCAATGCTACAAGTAGGCCTAGTATAATTAACTCTACTAATTAATTAATTGATCTTATCCCAAGCTAGTTTTAAACCTCTACAATGTTACTGAAATGGCTAAACCTGGCTAAAATTTTAAGGAAATGGTATGTTTTAGGAAATTATTTGCAGTAATGCTAAGTCTATGCAATTTGTTTGAGATAGAATAAGGCTAACATGCTGTATCCATTGTTCTGTGTGCACACTAGGAGTCTCTAATGGGCTCTATAAGCTTGCCAAATCACTCCTGTGAAGTAGCACCATGAAATTTTCATGTAATGCTTTTGCCATGCAGGACAGACTCACCAGTTCTTCCTGGTACTGACTGTTTAAATGGCCATGGTATTCAGTATTCAGAGTCAGCAACTCAACGAGACACACACTTACAAGGATTAAGGGTTAGAAGATGTAACCTTTGTTCTCTCGTCCATACAGGAGTTGCTCCGTAGTGGACTATGTGGCTTAAAAGGGGCTAGCCCAGACGCTTTACTCTTTGCTGAGACACCAGAAGGACACAATGTTAGAGAGAAGGCAATGCAATGCAAACTGATCCTGACTGGCCTTACACACTACTAAAAACTACAAAATCTTCTGGCTGCTTTTCTGAGGCAATTGCAGTAAGGCCAGTGGTCGCTGCACCACCTATGATGACCACAGAAATAAAGCATTGGGAGGGTGAAGGAGCACAAAGCACGTATGGTACTCAGGACCTGGAACAAATAAGTCCCCATGTCTAGATCAAAACAGATGTCTATGTCTTAACATCTGCCTGCTACAGGGAGGACTTGGACCCAAAGGCACAAAGGGACATGTTCTCCTAAACACCTGAGAACAGAGTTGAAATGGTTTCCAGGTAGAAGTAAACAAAAGGAGTAACAAAAGGTGTAAACAAGACTGTTGCCACACCCTGACACACCCTGTTGCCAAACATCTCCTGTGAGCATCTCTGAGCCTAAAACTGTAAGGAGTTCTTGCCCCACTCATTTCTTGGACCTTAAACATTGCCAGCCTGAAACCAGGCTGTTTCTCCATCCAAAACTCACAGGTGGAAGAACAAGAAACTGCCTCCTTTCTTAGCAGTGTCAGTGTTGTTGCAAACCATTGCAGGAGTGGTGGAACAAAAAGCGGGAACCCCCGATCTGTCGTCCTAAATGCAGCCTTCAAAACTTTATTCCCAAGCACACATCATTGCCCACTGCAACTGGGCCACAGCACGACAGCCAATCTGCAGCTATTACTGTGGTTAGAAGTTCATTGAGCTGATTGGGCTGATTATCCAAACCAGTACATGGAAATTCACTGCCCTGCCCCGCTAGAACAAATGGACAAGGCTATAGAATGTGTTGAAGGTACGAAGCCTGTGTAAAATACAACATTTATAACACTGATATGGTCCCCCAACCCACCAGTGTGGTACCACAGCATTAAAGGGTACTTTGGTGGGATGTCAAAGAAGCCTGAAGAAGAAAATGTCTGGAATGAAGTGTGGAGTATACTTTGTCCTTTCTTTGGACAGTACATAAACAGGTTTTAAATGAGAGAAATCTGGATTGAGAACCCGAGGAATCATTTCAAAAGCTATTCAGGTAAAAATAACATTGTCAGGCACAGTTTCTAGCAAAGAACTAAACACTCAGGGCAATAATTCCAAAGTCAACGTGCTACGTCTCAGTCCTCAGGAATTTTTCATGAGCCACCACTTATCTTGTCATATCAAATTTCTTCCACCAGCTTTTTTGGAGGGATGAGAAAATACACCTTTAGGGCAAATTATTCTCTTTTAATCAACTCACTCTGTATAGCCTGAGGAGATCTTTCTATGCCTTTTGAGTCACTGGGGCATGGGCCACTAATGCACACACCCACAAAAAAATGCACACAGTCATAGAAACAAACATATACATAACACACTATGTAGAGAAACAGCAGCAGTTTGATGTCTTTTTATCTAAAGCAAGAAATGAGACTCAACAGGAAAATAAAAAATACAAAAAGAAAGCAAGGAACAAAGTGGTGTCTGGAGTTTCCATCACAAGTGAAATCCCAGATTTTCTCACTCACTGTTCATGGAACAAAATCGAACAACTTTATTCTGGAGTGCAGTAAGTGCAGGAGGGAGCTATAAAATATAAATTATACCACATAACCCTATACCTCCCAACTGAGCCATTTGGTTACAACTATACTCCTGTTCGTTACACAGGTCCAGCGTCTCTGGTTTTTCTATAGCGTCGACATGAATTATATTCTAGCCCTGCTGAAGAAAGTATGGATTACAAGTGAAATGTAATTTCCCTACCAATCGGACAGTTGCCACCCATTGACACTGAAGTGTTTATTTTACGCAGTTGCCAAGTAATTAGTTCTGGACAGAATCAATGAAGGCCACCCCAAAATACAGCTGAAAATGTAAGCATCATGGCTGTGTCTAGGAAGAAAATGCAGTAGGGGTGTATTTCTGAAGGCTGAGTTGTGAAAAATGTGTTCTATCATTTTTCATTTTAAACAAATAAAGACTGAGGGAGTGTGTGGCTTCTGCACACACTGGGTGTGTTCATGTACTAAGACCAAAGTTTGTTTGGAAAAGCATGTGAAATGAAGCCAGTAGGGGGGGGGATGACACACAAAATGTGACACATGTAAGTACAAGAATCAGCTTTCAGTTTAAACACAGTTTATAGAGCTGAGCCTGATTTTAATCTGGTTAATTTGCCGTTTGCCAGTTTGATCTGCCTTCTCAACACCGAGACAATACTATCATTTAGCAGATTAAAAACTTAGCAAATTCAGTCTGTATAATAGTACAAGACTAAACACATTGTAAATGCTCATGTCATACCAGCTGTTAACCCTATTCATTACCTTTTGCTATTTATTGCTCTTTTTTTAACTTAAGAATCACAGGAACACAGACCAAATTTCATAATGTATTCAGAGGATATTGGAGAGTTTAAGTGTGTTAAGATTTAGTTTCTTACTTTGTGTGCTGAGGTACAAAAAAATGTAATTATGTCTACCATATGTATATTGTTTTAAATCAAGTATGTCTCACACTGTGCTCTTTATTAAATTAGGAGTCCTGCGATCCAATTTGTTTTAACATTTCACAGTGTCTCTGTTTAGTCACTAAAGCCTGCAGTTTAGGTTACACTGTCTTGTTCAAAGATTTTCATCTCAAGCCACTTTAGGTATACGACCCCACTCCCCCTTTCAAAATATTACCTTTTCTGTCACTGCCAAGACACACTATCAGTCACTCAAAAGATTATTGGGGCTAAGGACAGATGGGGAGAAGCAGAGCTCTGTCGGCGCAGCAATGACCCACTGCTGCATAAATAAAAACAACTGTAATAAAGTTGCTTTGATGTTGAGGCATCACAGAAACATTTATTTGTATCATCTGGCGAGGGGGAGAGATAGGAAAACTGCTCTCTCAGCTTTCCTGATCAGCATGAGTGAAAGTACACATCTTAACATTAGAGTGCAGCTTTGTCACACAGAAAATGGGTAGGAACTGGAAGGTCAAGTAGTGATTATCTCCCTAAATTAATCACATAAAAGTAAAATAAATAAATAAAGGTACACAAATGAAAAGAAGCGAAAACTCAGAACAGGTAAATAAGTACATGTACCGAACGGGTTAACAAAAGATCCTTTACACACTTAACATCCATTCTTTTCAAATAAAGAGGCAGTCAGTGAGAAAGTGAGAAATCCAGGGCAAATTGAGAGGATGGAGTAGAGGGAGAAGAGGAGGAAAGAGTTCTCAATGTGAGCAGTAATCAGAGGAAGCCAGCAGGGGGGACAGGGAGGGTTGGTGGGGTCAGAGCGGAGCACCACTAAGCAGCCTTTCTCTTCATTAGCAGCCTCTCTAAGGGGGGCGTCACAGGCCTACCTGTCCAGCAGATTATTGAACCGACTAACCAGTGGCTCCCACCCCACACACACACACTCTCACACACTCTCCCCTCTCTGATTCCCACAGATCCAGAGGAATCACGACCTAGCTGCAGCCTCGCTGACAACTTTAACTTTTTCTTCAACCTCACGTAGCAGCGCTATAGGCTGAAGAAGTGATGAAGAGTTTTGTTGTCCGACCTTTGTTGTTGTTTTTCTCGAAATATCTACTGTATATTTTTGTGGTTTCTGTATATTCCTGTAGCAACACACCAGCACTTATTCTCTGCCAATAACTGTGAGAATATAATAAGTTTATAATTATACACACAAGACAGAGAGAGACAGAAACATACAGATAAAAAAGGAATACCACCATTTTAACATGTGTGACTTGTGTGGTTAAGGAAATTTGAATTTCATAGATCCCTGACTGGTCTGGCAGGGAGAAAGCAGCATGGAGATAAAAGTAATGAAATGACACTCCAGGAATGTAAATTGGCATTCTTCACTGTAGCTGCAGCACCAGCTCAGGCTCATGAAACATCCCTGACACACACTCAGACCAAGCCAAAATACTGTGCTAGACATTAATCTCACCCACATCTCACTGATGAAAGTGTGAAGGTAATTTTGTGGCGCTTTTAAGTGGGGCCATTCATCTCAGTCTCTCTTTCGCTGTTTCTCTTTTTCTACCTCTCTCCCTCCTTCCACCCTGTCTCCTGAAGCATTTAGATATGTCCACACTGAAATGTCTTACACTGACATGAAATGCGTCGGTGTGCTTCTGCCTGTGTTTCACTGTCACAGGTTGGCCATGGTGGTATCATAACACAGGGATGCACAAACACTTACACTAAGATGAGTGTATTTTGCATAAAATCACTGACACTCTTAGATTACAGGGTTGTTCAGCTCCAATAAGTAGCACTTTAAAAAGCAACAATTTAAATGACCTAAAGCTTTTGTCCTCACAGACAACACTTGTCTGTTTTTGTATAAGACCTATTCTGATAAAGACTTGCACAAACAGACCAAAAATCAACTGTTGCTTCAGTGACTGAGAATATTTCAAGAAATCAATAAAAATGTTGCTGAAAAAAATAAAACAGCATGCACTAGAAGGAGGAGTTTGTGCAGAAAGGTGAAGTGGGATATTCAGCAGAGGGATTTTAGGCCTGAAAACTAACTTGAGAAATGTTGCTGCCAGCTAGAAAATGAAGTCTGCTCACATTTATTTAAGTAAACACTAAATAACATATTTTTATCAGCCCTGTTTGGATGTTCGCCATCTGAAGACATTACAGGGAATCGCACTGAATTATAGCAATCACTGGTTTGTGTTAGTTTGTAAGTAAAAAGGCCCAAATCCACAGGTGGTATAAAGTGGCCTAAGACATAAATAGAATGTAAACGATTAACAAAGCAATTAAACAATGCTTTAGACTGTGTCTGGAGATAAGGATTTGCACCTAAGACTTCAAGTTTTTATTCAAGTCTATGGGGAGCAGATAATTGAGTAACACTTTCAAGCGAAAACTGTAAGATTGTAAGTGAAGTACTGTTTTATTAATTTAACTTCAGATGTCACAGATTGTCGGTCTTTTTTCTGGTTAAGGCCTTAATAGGCTCACAAATTTTACACATTTTTACTACTGATTTTGACAAAGAAGGGAGAGAAGAGAAAGACAAAGATCAGAACAAGCAGAAGAAAATAATTTTCTTTTAAATGAAGGCATATGAAGAAATCGAGCTGATGAGTCATATAAATCCAAAATACTTAGGTGTGGGAAATAATCAATTGGGGGAAAAACTCACATTACTCACAAAGTCTTGGCTAACTTTTTTTGCTCTGCTCTGATGAGTTCAGTTAACAGAGCAGTACAGAAGTTGTACAATAAAATGTTACTACATTTATAGTAGTGGGGTGTTTCATCTAAATAACTTAAGTAAGGACAAGCAGAGAAATCATATTTACCATTTCTGCATGTTGTATCTGACAGACCCCGGGGCTCCTGGCACTTTTCAAACTTGGCGTCCTCAAAAAAGTCTGATTTCGCCCTCAAGTGGGGAACTTTCTCCTCTTCAGTGCTGCACGCAGTCTGAGGTGATTCGCGGTCGGTGTTCTTTTCACAAACTTATCATCGCAGTTTATGACAGTTTTAGCTGCAACGCAGGAAAACAATCACTGTTTTTTTAATCCCGAGAATCTCTGTGTCCTCGCTGCTTCGTTGAAAAAAACGCGCGTTAAGACGTTTGGAAACGCGTCGGTCTCACGGAAAGGAACGCGCCACCACACGACACTCTGTCCCCTCTTCTTTTCCCAAACCGTAAACGGAAGAAGTCAAGGAGACAGTGGGGATCTCTGGCAACCAGAAGCTGGGCTGTAACTGCTTGTCCTACCTTGAGAAAAACGCAAAAAAAACGCCTTCCTACACTCCCCCGATGATTTCCTTCTGCAGAGTCAGCGCAGTGCGCGGAGAAAAGCTGCGGACGGTCCGGGCAGGAGAGAAGGTGGCTGCTGTGTTATGGGTGAATTCAGACCAGTGTTTTACACGCTGTGTTGACTGTAACCCGAGTGACTGTGGGTCCAGAGCGTTTCTGTGCCTTATTAGTTGATTCACGAGGTTGTTTCAGCAAGAAGAGTCACATCTTTGTGCGACAAAATGACAGAAACCTTCTGCCTCGAGATAAGAAATCGGCTGAGACGCTCATTACAGCTTGTGGAAAAGCAGCAAGGATCATATTTTGATATATTTTGGATCATATGTGTGTGTATTTAGAGCAGATATATTGTAGTCGAGATAATCTGTATTTAAAACAATGTCAATATGTAAGAAAATCCATCAAATGTAGCCAACAGGCAGCCTAATATTAAATAAATACAAATATTTTTTAATTTCCTGCATCTTTTAAATACTGTATTTACTTCATTTAAACTTTAACTTTTTATCATTTCTCTGCCCTCCCTGATGTACGCACACGTGTTTTAAGCAGTTGAAAATAGTTTTGGTGTGCTGCGTGCTGCAGGGATGTGACGCTGATTTCCTAAGTTGTGTCCCTCAGATCCCTCAGAAGTGGGCGCGCTCATTAAAGTTTCATTGTGCACTTGTTTTTATGAAGATTTGCTCAACATTTGACTGAGACATCTCAAGAGTGAAGAGTTGAAGGAGGGAGGGGTGTGTGTGTGTGTGTGTGGCGGGGGGGGGGGGGGGGGGGGGGGGGGGGGTGTATGTGTTTTTGAGTGTTGTGTGTGAGGATAGAGTGGAGCAGAAAGAGAGAGACTTACAGGCTCCTCAGAGTTACTGCCTGCCTCAGCCTGGCTCCTCCGCTGGGGTGAGAGAGGCAGCTGAATCCCAGGGCAGTCATTTCTATCAAGTCAAGCGTCTGGAAGCCCCACTTGCATGTTTGGTCAAGGGGTAAATAATAGATCAGGGATTAGGCTTGTGTAGAATTCATTCCAGGGTAACAAGCTACTGAAGTCCCAAGATATGCATATTCATTCCTTGGCCAAGGCCGTGGGAGAGCAAGGACCATATGCCTGTTTGTCAGAGGGCTTACATTGCTAATTAAATGAAATATTACATAGGTTATGTGAGCAAAAAAAGCCCTTAAAGGATTGTCCAGAAAAAAAAAACAGGTGTCTGAATCTTTTCTTTGTGTCGACTCCAAATGCTTTGATGCTGCTTTAATTTGACTTAAGGTGTTTTCTTTTCAGGGGTGTTGATTAACCATACATCCACCAGGAGCTGGGGATGAGTAATATGATGATTTTTTTTCTTTGCTGTTAGCATGTTGCCAAACTATCAGATAAAAATTCTGTTATGACTAACACAAGATGTGTGATAGCATAGTTATGATAGTGGGTATGTGGGTAGCCATATTCTATTTTCAGCTTCTAGCTATAGTTCATAAGTGTTGGAACAATTGTGCTTCTCGCTTGTTGAGTGGGCTGCATGAGCAGGGTCAATCAACCTGATTGGTGTTGAAGCAAAAAGTTAATTTAGAGGTGTAGATCTAAATGCAGGTACAGGATTGTGAGTGTTAGGGGCCAACCCTGTCTCCTGCAACTTACATTACATATCTACAAAATGTCTACCAACAACATATTTCACTTGTTTTTGCTAAAATATCCATTCTTGCAATGTAATATCTGCTGATAGCGATGACGATTTATGTTTTCATTGATTATGTTTGGTTCATAGTTAAAGAAAACTCCTGGTCTTGATAGAACAAGGGGTCAACACTAAGTTGAAGCATGAGACATCCTAACCATAATCCTATGATCTTTGCCTAGCCCTAAACACACCCAGCACACAGGATACATAAGATCATAGATCCAACTAAGTCCACGGTGGATTTTATGCCCACCATAAACCACAGCCACCTCCATATGACTGGCTTGCTGTGGAGAAATATAGCACTTCCGATATCTTGCTTTTGATATCCAAGTCACACTTACATTTAAATGTTAATTGTTGGATTATGGCACAAAAAGTCATAACTTTGGTTCATTTTACTAATGTCCAATAAAACTACTCCTTGCTGGCAACTTTTAAATTAAATGGAGCATGGTCATTACTAGAGCCACCCGGTAACAATGTGCTCATTGTAGATATGTCCATATCAGTGTATATGTATGCAAATACATAAAAAGAAATTAGAGTATAAAAATGCCAAAGACATGTTTGAGGTATCATTACCTCAGGATGTGTTTCAGCAGCTTCATTAATTGTTCTCATGTGCTTCCATTTTAGTCTGTTTTACACATATAACAACAGTGTATTGTGCTCTGACCACTGCTAAAACTTGGGTGACCAAACAGCATTACTGTGGCTAAACACATCCTGCATAGACACTGCTGACGGGCTTCCATTATGCAGCCTGCATAGACATGGAGTTAGAAACATGACCTCCATCACATAGTTTCTCCACCAGAGAGCACTGCCAAGTTTTTTCTCAATTGTAAAATGTCCCATAGAGTACATACTGTGGTCCCAAGTCTAACATAACAAACAAAAAGGTTTGTTTATATTGTGTGAAAGGTATTAATTCACCAGCCTCAAAATATCCAGTCTCAGATGGACAGTGTACCACCCTGGCATTAAGTCGGCACTGACTAAATGTATACTGCGCACGTAATCAGTAAAGGCAGCTTGATAGGGAGTGAGCTTATATGTTTATTTGTCCCTGTGACAGGATCCCACTGTTCACTAATTATCCACGGGACCACTGATAATGAGCTACTGGACCTGCCACCGAAGTGTTCCACCTCCTGGGAAAACCATCAGCTGCTTCACAGCACTCATGGATTCATCAAATCCACAGAGGTCCTCCTGTTCATTAAATTCCTCTCACTAAAGCACAGAAAGGCCCAGAAAGGTCAGTTTGACCATCGCCAAGAATCCTGAAGCGTGTTTGAAGGAGTGGTTCAGTTCTCCTCACCAATTGGGAGATTGTCAGTGGTTCCAGGAATGTTCCTTCATTTCTTCTGACTGTGATGTGACATTTTTGATGCCAGATAAACGTCA